>NC_088931.1:85337500-85557500 GCF_038396675.1 Hydra vulgaris
ACAAAAGCATGCAAAATGTTACTTATAATGAATGAATTTTAAAGTAATTTGCAATTACTTTAAAAGAAACCATGCTTAAACATAACAATTGCTTTTTCCTATAGCGTGCTTTTTTATCTTCATTTTCTTATTTTGCTTAAAGTGAAGTAATGTTTATTTGGCAATTAAAAACACTTTTAAAATGTTTGAAAAGAAAATTTAAGTTTTGTTGAAATATATACAAACTAATAGAATATATATGTTTATTATAGTTGTAATAAACATATATTTAATATATATGTTTATTATAGTTATAATAAACATATATTTAATATATATGTTTATTATAGTTGAAATAAACATATATTTAATATATGTTTATTACAACTTTTATTTTATTTTTGGCTCTTTTTAATTTAATTTCTTCAAGATTGTACATTTTTATTTTTTTAAATAAATTTAGCAAACTAAATTGAAAAAAATTCATTATTTAGTATCAATGATAACAATTTAGGTAACAATTTACTATCATTAGGTCATTGCATATTACTTATCATTAATTTGCGAGCATTTTTGCAAAAGTGTAAAAAATTGTTTTGAAGAAATAAAAATTAATTAAATTCAATGAGTATCATTGATATATCTAATAAATTATTAACGAGAATAAAAATTATTTGAAAATAAAACTTCCTAATATGACATATATCTCTTAAGTTAGACCTTTGTCATTAAATAAAGATACGAACATCAACATTCATTAAAAAAACAATTTGTCATGCCCTGGGCTTGTAACAAGTATTAAACCAAAATTTTGTAATAAAAAAGCAATTTTTTTAATGAATAAACAAATAGATCGCGAAATAATCAAAAGCTCTCCTAAGAAGCTGTTTAGAGGAGCAGCTTGCATAGCTCGCCATGTTCGTCTAAGGAGAGCTTTTTGCCACTCTCGTACTCATTTCTTCCCGCCGAGGCCTATATATATGTATATATATAATATATATATATGTATATATATATATATGTATATATATATATGAATATACATATATGTATATATATATATATATATATATATATATATATATATATATATATATATATATATATATATATATATATATATATATATATATATATATACACACACACATTTTGTGTGTTTAAATATATATATATATATACATTTTGTATGTGTGTGTGTATATATATATACATATGTATATATATATATATATATATATATATATATATATATATATATATATATATGTATATATATGTATATATATGTATATATATATATATATATATATATATATATATATATATATATATATATATATATATATATATATATATATATATATATATATATATATATATATATATATATATACGTTTTGTATATATATGAAGACCTCAGTGGAAAAACCGGCTTTGTCACATTTAAAAAGTATTTAGAAGGTATTTATTGATCATTAATAAAAGTCTTTATTTAAATTAAATGAAAATAAGCAATTTAAAAAAATTTATATTATAATTATTTTATTTAAAATTTATTCAAAAACAAAACATTTTGTAATTTTTTATACAAAATTTTTTTTTTCTTTGCTTTAAATAAAGACATTTATTAATGATCAACAAATACTTTCTCAATACTTTTTAAATGTGAAAACGCCGGTTTTTCCACTAAGGTCTTCATATATATTTACATATTTATATATACATATATATATATATATATATATATATATATATATATATATATATATATATATATATATATATATATATATATATATATGTATATATATATATGTGTATATATATATATATATATATATATATATATATATATATATATATATATATATATATATATACACACACACATTTTGTGTGTATAAATATATATATATATATACATTTTGCGTGTGTGTATATATATATATATATATATATTTATATATATATATATATATATATACATATATATATATATATATATATATATATATATATATATATATATATATATATATATATATATATATATATATATGTAAACACACTAACATACATAAATTAACAAACCAAGTGTCTGAATTTGGTGAAGCAGAGAATTTACTTTTGATTCTTGAAACTCCATATCAGCTTCTAATGACTTTCTGCACATGTCATTATCTAGCGATATGTCTTTAACAGATAACGACTTTTCGTTAATTAAGGTTTGTTTAATTTTAGATGGTTTTTTGCATGTTGATTGGTCTAAAAAATAACAAAAAATAAAAAGTTAAGCATTAAATAAATATTAGGCATGTTTATCATAATTAGTTCCATTAAAAACTAGTAGTTGAGATCACAACAATCAAATAACCCTGGCAAGTTGGATAACAATTGTTTCTTCAGAGAAAAATTAATGTTACCAAGTGCATAACAGAATTCATTTCAAAGACCTCAGCATTTTATCAAAATTCAAATTTTATCTTGCATTATTACAAAAGAATTACTAGTGAACAAAAACTTTTAAAAACAAGGAGCAGAAAATGTGTTTGTGTGTATGAGATGTGCTTAAGTTGGCTTTTAAAAATTAGATTTTAGCCTATCATTTTCTTAATTTGATGTAGAGGCTTTAGAAAAGTTTAAATTTTACTTTTTAATTACTGATAAAAAAAGAACCTCAGCCTTAAAAAAGTAAAAAAAAGAAAAGATTGAGTATATTAAATAAAATTATTAAAGAAGGAATTATATTAGCTTTATTTTAATTTTCTGTATTCATTGTTCTTTTGTTTATTAAAACACTTTTTGTGTTGTTTTTATGTTTTTTGGTTGTTTGTGAACTTAAATTAATATTGTTTCAAAGTTTTGAGACCCTATAAGTTCGTATAAATATTTTGCAATAAAAAAAATCTGTAAACAAAATTGGCAAATTTATTATTAATAACATAGACGTTAGATTATTAATAACATTAGATATTTAGATAACTTTAGATATTAGTATTTTAACTTTAGATATAAACTTTAGATATTAGTATAGATACTTAAATAACTTTAGATATTAGATAACGTTAGATATAAGTAACATAGACATTCAGAATGACTTTGGCTGATGGCATGAAACATTAATGAGGAAAAAAGCTGTTTTCCAAATGTGACAAACCATAATAAAAAAAGGAAAATAAAATATATTTTAAAAATTGCATGAGCCAGCCCAATAATAAAACAATTTTTAAAAAACTTTTCTAACAAACACTTTTTTAAAAACCACTACACAACTATTTATCAACTTTTTTTGAGAAACATGATTCTAACATAAATAAATTTAAGTTCTGCTATCTCTACCTAAGGAAACATTTTTTGGTGGCGAATCATCAGCATAAATGTGTCCACTTGGAAGTTATCCCTTATTTCAGTTTAGTAAGATTGAAAAGATTTTTTCTGAAGTAGTGGTTTAGTAGTAGAGTGCTTACATCATAAGCAAGAAACACAGAGTTTGATTCCCACCTGATGCTAACAGGCTCAACTTGTTTTTCTGTGGAGAAGCCTTGTTTATCAAGGCTTATCACAGTTATTAAAAGGTTAACTTTTAACTGCATGAGGTTGCAATAATACTTAAAAAAAAATGAACAACCTACTTATTTGTAGTTACCTACTTACTTTTAGTTACCTACTTACTTTTAGTTACCTACTTACTTGTAGTTACCTACTTATTTGTAGTTACCTACCTAGCCTACAGTAAAAAAGTAATAAAACTTAAATATTTGTTTAGAGATACAGTGGGCTGTAATACTAAATAACATTTGTTTAGAGATACAGTGGGCTGTAATACTACAACATTAAGCAATCATATGACAAATAAAAATAACCATATAAAAAATAACCTACTATAAACTGCCATAGAGCTACTGTCTGAAGACGATGATAAAATACTAGATGAAACATCTAAAATAGATTAAAACAAAATTTTTTTATCTTTTTTTTAAACTTCTGATTTTATAACATTTACTTATTACTTCATATTAATAACAACAACAAAAATGCAAAAAATGTAAAATATACCAATATCAAACTTTTTACAGTGATTTTTATAGAAAACTTCATTTAAAAAAATCATTTATCTAGGAATTTAAGAAAATTTTAATACTTAAGAAGTAATGCTATATTATCTAAAAGAAACATTCTGTTACTAATAATAAATATAGTGAACAATTTTTGTGACAGCAAATGTATATAATGCATAAACAATGTATTAATGTAATAAAAATTGTCTATTATATGTATTAATCGTAACAATGACACTTAAAAATACAACTTGTGAATCTTGTCAACAACTTTACATTAACCACAATAAATAAAATTTTGTTATTTGCTTAATGATAGAACATTTGAACATTTTAGAAACACCATAAGTCTTTTTTAAACAAAAATGAGTCAAGTACGATATCGTGATTTTTGACTGAAAAGTCTGACTAATGCAAATTTATCAAAGAAGCTTGCATCTATCTAAGGGTAGATACATGCTTCTTTGATAAAATTGCATTAGTCAGACTTTTCAGTCAGCACCTTAAAAAGTGTTGACTAAAAGGTTTGATAGCAAGATTCTGTGCATCATCTTTTTAAATTAGGAATTAGGAAAAATGAGGCTTGCAATTTATTGGCGACCTTACACTGTTAGAGGTCGGTAAAAAGAATTTGACACAGTTACCATAAAACATAAAAAAGAGGTCAGCAATTTTTTGCCAACCTCAAACACTTTAAGATCAGCAGTTACGTCAGCATTGCCAAATGCTGACCCTATTTCCAAGGACTGTAAATATACATATTTACATATATATATATGTATATGTGTATATATATATATATATATATATATATATATATATATATATATAAATATATATATATATATATATATATATATATATATATATATATATATATATATATATATATATATATAATATATAAGGAATAAGGGTCAGCATTTGGCAATACCAACGTAAAAGTGTTTGAGTTCACCAAAAATTGCCAACCTTGTTTCTATATTTAATGGTAACCCCTTTGTGTAAAAATTTTTTTAAATGTAAAAAAATACCCACCTGATACTACAATTTGAGGTTGGCAATAAAATGCCGACCTCAAACTGATAAAGTTGGATACCCCTTGGAATTTTTCCTAATTGCAAGGGCTGTATATACGTTTGTATATATATATATATATATATATATATATATATATATATATATATATATATATATATATATATATATATATATATATATATATATATATATATATATATATATATATATATATATATATATATATATATATATATATGCATATACATATATATACATACAGGCCTCACAGGATTGGTAAACAATCACCCATGCCCACCACCACACTCATTTAAACCAGTTTACACTGGTAAAATAAAACCTGTTCAAAATACAATTTTTTTTTAAACAGCAAAATTTATTAATGTTTTGTTAAATTTAATGTTTTTTAAGTTGATAGCTTGTTTTAGAGATAGCTTATAGTGATATTTAGAGAAATACTTTTTAAAATGCAATAGACATCTAGCACTCTTAAAACAAAAAAAATAATAAAAGTATTACATAATTATGCAATAATAACCCAAAAGTAAAAAAGTGTTTATTAACTTTTACATTTTGTGACCATCTTTAAGGTAAAAAAAATTCTTTTTTTTTTTAAATGTTTTGAAAAATTCTTTTTAAATTAAGTTGATAAGTTTAAATGATCAGTATAAGAATTTTATTAAAAAGCATATCAAAAAAACTGTAAAATAAAAAATTAAAAAAAAATTATAGAGCTTTAATAGTTTTCTAAGTTATTTAAATTTTCAGTTTTATATTTTCAATTAAAACATTTTAAAAATAAAATATAAAACTTAACCTACTCAAATTATTCATTCTAAAAATAAAAGAACTATTTAATATGCAATACTTTTATATTTGCATTTCTAACTTAGTATGTAAAATATAACTTAATATGAATCATATAAAATATAACTTAATATGAATCATAGCGAAAATACATGCATATTTAATAACTTAAATAAAATCTTTTTTTATAAATAGTTCAAACATTTGTTTATTTAAATTTGAATTATGTAACACAAAAACATATTTCATCTTCATTTAAGTTTTAATTACAGTCTTTTCTTATAACTACTCGCTCTGCTGCATAGAAGTTGTTGCATAGAAGTTGTTGCATAAAAGTTGTTGCATAGAAGTTGTTGCATAGAAGTTGTTGCATAGAGCTATTTCAATGCAATTTTAAATTTTACAAATTAAAAAAAAAAATTCACAAAAAAGAAGAGCAATGAATAAAGGTTTATATAAGAAAATAGGAAAAAAAGGCAAAACAAAATAATATTTATAAGATATTAAATAAATAATCTGAATAAATAATAAAATGAAGATTAAAAATTTTTTGTCAAATGCAATGTTCTTTTTTACAATTTTTTCAGAGAATGTTACGATGCTTGAATAAATATTAGAAAAAACAACCGTTGATGTCAATTGTTTCTCAAATGATAAAATACATTACAGTGTAAATAACAAAACTATTACTAAAACATAATCAATTATGATAATTGTATTAGTTTTAGTAATAGTTTTTTGTCCAAATATAAAAAAAACCCTCGAAAATGCTGAAGGCCCACACAAGCACTATCAGTACAGGTAACTTGTGTCATGCAATAACTCTGATTTAAACAGGCATTTCACAGCTCCTGCACTCATTTACTCATGCCGAGGCCAGTGCATATATGCATTTTGTGCATATATACACTGCATATATATATACTTTTTTTTTGGTGGATGATAATCCTCAGAAGGAATAAAAAAAAAATTTATTATATAAATATCTTTTATTCGTGTTGGAGATTATAAAAGATATTATATAAAAAGATTTATTTTCAAACTTGTTTTATTCTAAGCAATCTTTTAAAGCATTTTCATAGTGTCTCAACTTTGTGTAAAATCGAAGTGAGAAATCGAGAACGAAAAACAATTTTATGCAATTAAACTTTGAATGAGTTTGATACTTGGATATATTTTAATAGTTTAAACTTTTTGGAAAAACTATATTTTAAATATAGTTTTTCCAAAAAGTTTAAACAATTATTTACAATAAACTTGTATGGCAGTAAATTTTTTTTTTTTTTTATAATTATTTTCTTTTTTATATTATAAATGTAAAATAAAAAGTATGTTTAATAGTATTAAACTTTGGTAACAAAACATTTCTAGCGGTTTCCACATTCCTCAAGTAATTTTTTACATGGCAGAAATGACTTTTTAATTGACAACTGTTAATAAGTTAAATTTAAAAAAAAAAATTATATTTTATTCAAAATACTTAACAATTTTTTTTACATAGATATTCATATTTTTGTTCATCAAATTTTATAATACAATTTTTATCATTAAATAAATTTTTATGTGTAAATTTAAAACTGTGTCAGGTCAGGCATATGGTCATCATGATCACCCTGCTACTGGTAACATGTAATCCAGTGCAACCTATTCCATGTCCTGCTGCCTTGTAGGATTTGTTTTCAAGTAAAGGTTGGAAGAAGTGTACTTCCTGTCATTAGTACTATCTAATATCTATCATGTAATGATATATAAATATACATTTTTCATCTTTTATATCGTTGGGAGTGTCTTAGTTACTGACATAGCTAACCTGAAATTTACTATATATGTACGCTTGTGTTCTGTCTGAACCTCTGGCACGATGTTCATCCACCCGTAAGTTCCTATATAAGTGTTTGTGTTCTGTCTGAACCTCTGGAGTGGAGTTCATTACCCATAAGTTACTATATGTACGTTAGTGTTCTGTCTGAATCTCTGGCACAGTGTTTGCTCACCTGTAAGTTAATATATGTATGTTTGTGTTTTGCTTAAATTTCTGATGTAATGTGAGCTCAGTTATCATCTAGTAACTCCAACTATAAAACTTACACTCACCTTAATCAATAATATTCTGTTAGATGTAATTATTTTCCGTGACACGCTATAGATGCTGAACCTGAACATGACAGGTTAGGTTCAGGACCATCAAGATCACCTTGCTACTGATATCATGTTACCCAGTACTACCCAGCCCCATGCCCTGTTGCCTTGAAAGATTCCCTTTTTGGGGGAAAGGCTAGGAGAAATAAATGCCGACTTTAAAATTCCCCTACCTTGGAGCTCTTGGTTGAGTAAAGACTAGAGATGGTGTCTCAATAAAAATACTCATCTTGGGATGAAGTTAACTGCATCCAGCTACTGTCTTATAAAAAGCCTCCTAGGCAAAGATTTTAGGGGTAAGCAGAATTTTATTGTTGACTAGCTTCACACCCTTTTTCATCTATTAGGCTGGTGTAGATGTAAACCTGTTACATTGTTTTCTGCATAAGATGATGAATGCTGCATCTCTTAGACTCCACTCATAGATATTTGCTTTTGCCTTCTTGATAGTGGCTATGCAACTCTTCTTTTTATCTCTAAATGAGGGGACAGCTTTAAAACTCAGTTTCAATGGTTCTGAAGCCGACTGGTAATAAGGTTTCCTGGACACTGTGATAGCACTCAGAGAGGTTGATTTTATCAATAGCTGTAAAATATCAGAGTATTAACTGTGCCATGTTGCACATGGATGGTGTCCATGTTGCTGTTAATGCTTTCGGTGTGCTTTTTCTAGGTCAGATAAGGAGTTATATATAAAAGAAATATGTATACGGAAAAACTTATCAGGTTTTTTCATCTTGCACTCAAATGTGTTACTGATCTTTCACGCAATAAAATTCCATATTGTAAACTCTCTCTTAGTATAGGGAGCTTCAATAAACAAAGTTCGACTCCATTACACAATAGCTCATGCAATTTAGGGCATTTTAATACTGTTTGATCTCGAGTAGAATTAGTTATTTATGGCAATAAAATTAATATTGTTTGTTAAAAAATACTAGTAGCTTTTTGTAGTAAAGACTATCTATAAACATGTTATAAATTTGTTAATTATATTATTTCCTCATTTTTTTATTACAATAGTTAGGATGCCCAAGTGATCATAAATAAATAGAACACGTTTAAAAAGCAAATCATTCAGGAAACTAATATATTAGTAATTATCCTACAAATTAGCTATAAGACCAACTTTATAACATATAAAAAATCATACACCATTTCCTGTTATTGACCAACTTTTATGGTTTTTAATTATAATGGAGAGGGGGATATTGGCCCTAAGCTCACAAATTTTGATGACCATGTTTTATGATTTACCTCATTTTATATATTAGCTGCATCATGTACAAAATAACAAATAAGATTCTTATACTAATTTTTTTTTGAGCTTTTAGTAAAATTGACATTTGTTAAACATCCTGAGCCCACACAAGACAAACTTTTGAAGAGAAAAAAAATTATTCACGTTTCTTCCAATATCCTATTATATAACTAAATT
This sequence comes from Hydra vulgaris, assembly GCF_038396675.1. Lineage (NCBI taxonomy): Eukaryota > Metazoa > Cnidaria > Hydrozoa > Anthoathecata > Hydridae > Hydra > Hydra vulgaris. The sequence continues at coordinate 85,346,966 of NC_088931.1, forward strand.
ATTACGTGCTCTACCATTTCTAACATTTATAAATATTTTTTTTCTAGTAAAATTGTAAAATCCATTACGGTAGACAACTTTTCTTATGTCTATCATGTTTGTATGGCCTTAAGTAAAGTAGCACCATAAGTTAGGTTTTATTTTTATGTCTATATTATGTCTAATTGTTTTTTGATGATTGCATTCCCAGGAGCTTTTTAAAAAAAGGCAGAAAAGTGCGATTTTGATGAATTTTTAGTAAAAATAATATTTTTCAAAGGCCCTGCGTCCCACTAGATAAACTTTTTAACAAGAAAATAAAATTATTTATGTCTCTTCTAATATCCTAATACATAAAAAAAAATGTTGCGCGCTCTCCCATATCCAAAATTTTAAAAGTATGACCCACCCTAATGACCATTCTCTTCCTTCCATTCCAATTAAACAGGTTAACCCATTGTAAGACACTCGAATCACTCCAAATAACCTCCCCTTTAACTGAATGGAAATCTGTGCGCACTAACATATTGCGCACATATTGCGCACAAGAATTATTTTAAACTAATAACATTAGCTGATAACTTGAATGTTGTTTGCATTTTTATTTAAAAATGATTTTATTGAAAACTATTGTTTTAAAAGGAATACAAATGTGTCAATTTTTCAAGTAAAATTCGCTATTTTTGTATATATAAAACTCAGTCATGAAGAACCATTACTAAGATAAAAATAAAAAAAATAAAAATTACTGTCCAAAAAAAAACAATTGACCATCAATTCCGTATGTTAGTCAAATTAAACGCTTGCCTTCAATTTCTAATTTCCCATGCTGCTTGAATATTCAAAAACTTTCCATACAACATAAAGTGTTTTTATCAACAGTTGTCAAAAGTTCTTTCAGCTATTTAAAGTTACAAAAGAATTGTGGAAACCGTCAAAAAAGTTTTTGTTAAAAATGTTACGATGCTTGAATAAATAAATAATAGAAAAACAACTGTTGCTGACAATTGTTTTTTCTGAAGTATAAACAATTTAATAAAAAACATTTCAGTGTAAATAATAAAACTATTACTAAAACGTTATTATATAAATTATTACATTAATCAATTATCATAATTGTTTTATGCTTTTTTGTTCTATCAAAAAAGTCCTCAAAAATGCTGAAAGCCCCCGCACAAGCACTATCAGCACGGGCAACTTATGCAGAACCTTTATTCTGTTTTAGATAGGCATTTCACTGCTTGTACACTCCTTTTCTTCTGCCGAGGTCTATATATATATATATATATATATATATATATATATATATATATATATATATATATATATATATAACATGAATTTTAAATAAAAATATTAAATTTTTAGGAAACATCAATGTTTATGTGGCTTGGTCACAAACTCAGCCTCAACAATCTTTTATATTATGAGGACAAATATCAACCAGAGTTGATATTTGGACCAAGGATAAAAATCAACTTTGGTTGATACTTGTCCTCTTTTATGTTTTCTTGAAACTGTTTTCTTAATGCATATATAATAAAGATAATGTAATAAAGACTTAAACAACTTATCAGGGGAAAAAAAATGTCATGCTGATGAGTACTGTGTTGAACATTTTAAGCTCTATAATTATTAAACTTAAAGACCTTTATTTAAAACTTTGTTTCATAAAAAAAACATTTGGGGAGGAAAATTGGAATCTTTCTGAAGAAAAATTTAAAAAGTCATTAGCATTAATATAATTATAAATATTGAAAAATTTTAAAAATCATTACAATTATTGTAAATTTTGGAAATTAGAACAATACTTTTTACTAATTATATCAATACAAAATTTTGTTGCGATAAAAATTTGTGGTCTGTTCTAACTGATATTTTATGTAAATCTTTTTATTATTACTATTATTACTATTATTATTATATTATTATTATTATTATTATTATTATTATTATTATTATTATTATTATTATTATTATTAGGGAATGCAAACTAAATGCTCTTTCCTTATTTTGTGATTATTATAAAGCTTTTTTAAACTAATTTAGTTCTGTTTAACATCCATGTTTCCACTCTTGTGTGGTTTAAGACAGGTTTCTATAATTGTCCATTTAACTTATGGTAAATGAAAGAGGAAGATTCATGAAGATTTATTTGACTAGTATTAGAATATTATTACAATAATAAATTGAATTACCAAAAGATATGAAATATAATTATTATGTTTCCAAACCTATTGTAGTAAAAAAAATTTGCTTGTTGATGCTCTAAGTGCAACCAAAGAACCTAAGATATAGTTAGTAATCCTGCAACAATTAAATCATGGACTCAACTTGCTACTAAAGAAAGGCAATCAAGGAAAGATTATTTAAAGAGCTCATTTGTTTTTAATGAATGTAAAACCTAATGTAAGAGCTGGTATTTTTTTGTTGAACTACTCAGTACAAAAATCCAGAACTGTTAGTGCAATAAAATTTTGAGAAAGGCCTTATCTATACAAGTTACCAAATTATTTAAACTTTTACACGTGTGGAAATATATTGCCCATTTTGCAAAGAGATTTTTTGTTTCCTGTCTAATGGTATATTTACAGATGTTTGCATGCTAATATTTCAAACTAATATACAAACATTTGTAAATTATAGTGGCTTTTCAAGATAAAATTTAAAATTTTAATTTTGATAAACTTAAGACTATTTTGTTTTAAAAACTGAAAAAATGAAAATATATATTATATATTGAACATTTATTCTATACATTTTTAAAGTTAAACAAATGTAATTAAACACTTGTGAAATAACATTGAATGTTAACGAAAGTACCTTTTGGTTCATTGAATCTTTTAGATTTGTCAAAACTGACAAGATTAACTTTTTTAATATCTGGAATGTTATACGATCCTGGTGGAGGTGCACATGATACTGAAATTAAAACATAAAATCATTAACTGTAAAAAAATATTTTCCTACTTCTAATAAATACGCGGTCAGATAACTAGCTTTAAGTAAAAAATAAATTACAAATGGTAAGAAATTATAAATTATAAAAAGTACCTGGATCTTGAAATCTCTTTGTTTTAGATTTAGAAAACATTTTGCAATGTTATTGTGAATTGAAGAAAATTTAAAAATTACGCGCCTTAAATCGCTACTTAGCTTTAACTTAAATTAAGCGAAAACAAAAATTGTTTTTTAAAGCTTTTTATTAAAAACAAAGCCAGGCAATGTCAAATAAAAATAACAGCTAAAAGCTAACATTAAAAACTTTTTTTTTAATTAACATAAAACAATTAGAGTAATTGAAAAAAGTATTGAAAGGTTATTCACCTTTACTGTAGTAAGAAATCTGGCGCCAAGTTATATTTATTTTTATTTTTTTATCGTCTTTTATAAATAATTAGAGTGGAAGGCGATCTTTGACGATCTTTGTTATAATGTTTATTGTAATAAAAAAATCTTTTCCATGTAGTTTTAAAACATTTTTGGGTTAGGATTATAAATGATAACAAAAGTACTAATAGACTAATGGCTACAATACTTTAACATCGCTTTATAAAATAACTGTAATTTAAAAAAGTAATAATGAAGTTTTTTATAACTTGTTGGTTTTGTTTCAATTAAAGAAATAACAGGTTAGTTTATTAAGTTAAAACGTAAACTTTTCAAATAGCTTTTTTGTTTAACTGATTAATGTTCAGTGGCGTCGCTAAGGGGCTTGCACCTGGTGATACCATCACGACGTGACACGCCTCTGCAGAGGCGTGACACCAAAATTAAAAACAAATATGCCAAAAAAAATTTTTAAAAAAGAACCTTTTTTTTATTTAGAAATATCTAGATAAAGTGAACTTTTTTTGTGTCACCTTCCTAGAGGGGTGACACCAAAAGTTTACCGCTCTGGGTGACACCAACCTCAGTGACGCCACTGTTAATGTTTGTTATATTTATCATTTGATGTATAAGTATAGTTGTCTCAAAGCCGCATTAAGACATTTTTTGACCTGGGGCTGTAAATATAGGAGAGCCTGATGTGACGGCCACCTAAAAATAAAAAACAGGAACGAGGCTATACCAGGAGGTCAGGGTCGTCTCCGTGATGGTTAGCTCCTAACTTCAAATCTGTAGCTTGTTTTTGTCTTCTTGAAAAAGTTAATTCTATTATAATGGTTAGCTTTTTTGCTTATTGTTTTGGTACTTCCACGTTGCGACCAATTTCAACACATTTTTGAGATTCATGTCTCTATTTTTGAGAAGTTTTTGTTTTATTTTTATGGAGTGACATGCTGATAGAAATTGATCCTTTACGGCCTCAGCGTCATCTGAAAAAGCACCATATTCAGCTTGTTTTTGTAACCGAGTAAAAAAACTTACTGATTTTTCATCTTCATTTTGGTTTTTAACATTCCTACGTGATACTCTTTCTTGATTTGAAAAATTCATCAAGTTTGTCACTAATGACGTTGTATCTTTTTCACTCGTGACGTTGTATTGATCGTTATTGCTTTCTAAAGAGTTTTGAATTTTTCTTTTAAATTTTTCCATTCTGCAATATTAATACTTTCTTGCGAATCTTCAGTAACTACTGTTGCAATTAAATACAACTCAAAATATTATAAAACTCAAAGTACTCGAATGACCAATGATCAAATTATAATGAGGTAACAAAATTACCATAAAATTAAAAATGAAGCTTAAATAGAATAATATATCTCTATAAATTTATTCGCAACGCTTTCCAAGCTCCAAAGAAATCGATTTTAAAAAACTGAGAAACATTTCAGAAAAATTATCTGGTTATCTGAAATAAAGAAAAAACAATGGCCTTTGGAAAAAAAGAGGCGCTCCGAGTCAGAGCGTCTTTTTTTCCAAGGGTCTGGGTGTTAAGCGCCATTAGCCCCCGTTTAAACACAACTCTGAGTTTTTTTTAGAAATTATTTACTGACTGGCTATCCGTACAAAATTTTATTTTATTTTTGTGTATGAACTTTATAACTTCGAGAAGGACTTTAAAACTTTATAACTTCCTTTCTTACCAATCGTAGTATAAAAGTTGACCTCGATGGACAGCACTCTTCTTTATATCCTGTAACTAAGTGCGGTACAAATGTACTTGACCAGTCATCTACCCTTAGTCTTTTAGGATTAACTCTTACTTCCAATCTTTCTTGGAAACCATATGTCAAATCCATTTCAAAATTACCATTTGTTAAGGTTGCATCTCTTTATCGTGCTCGACACTTTCTTACTCTGGATTTTATTCTTTATCTCTTTAATCTCAAATCCGTCCCTGTATGGAATACTGTTGTCATATCTGGGGCGGATCTAACATAGTTAGACCTGCTCTTGCAGCCAACCTCCAGCCATTATCGCATTGTCGTAATGTTGCTTTCTCTTTTCTACAAATATTATAACGGCACTGCTCTAAAGAGCTTGCTTCTCTTGTGCCATCTACTAAAATTCATTCTCGTGTTACTTGTCATTTAATGAAGTCTCCACCTTTTACTGTGACTGTTCCTTAGTGCTCCAAAAACTCTTATTCTTCTAGTTTTTTTCTCGAACATCAGTTCTTTGGAATCTGCTTCCTTCATCATGCTTTCCTGATTCATATAATTTGCAATCTTTTGAGTCATCTGTCAATCTTTATCTTGCTCTAAAACTAAAAACTTCATATTTTCTCTTCCAGTAACTTCCAACTCTAAAAGTGATTGCTTGCAACCTAGTTGGAAGTGAAGATGTTAAAAAAAAAAAAGAATGCCGTTACCTAGTAACACATGTGCTAATAATTTCAGATCAGTAAATAATTTTTTAAATTTTAAATTCAGATGGAGTGTCAAGCTGATGCGAATCATCAGACACAGAGATAGAAACTATCAAACTTAGTTTCATGTATTGCTCTCGTATAGTTTTATTTGAGCAATATTTTAAATCCAAAATATTAAATAAAAAAACAAAAGATAATTGATAATTTATCAACTGTTCTGAACGATCCATCATTAGTAGTAGCAGTAACAAAATGCTGCAACAGTTTTTCTTTATAACATATAGGTTAAGGCAGCTTTATCTACTTCATACTACTACATACATACAAATTTAAATTTAAATCAAAAATAAAAACTACATGGAATTATAGCCTGAAGTGTGAAGTTGTACTTTACTTTTTTTTTTTTTCCTAAAGTTTTATTCTTAGTACTTATGCAGATTATTTGAAATTTCTGCATCAAGCTGAGCTTTGAAACTGTTAACAGATACAGTGCATACAACGTCTGACGACAATCCGTTCCAACGATTTGGAAAAACTGATGTCTTTGGTCTTAATTGGATTTGACATCCCAACATAAAGAACATGGGTTTCACTCCATAAGACAGCATCTATCTTGTTAACGATTATATAAGCCTGCATCAGATCTTCCCTAATTCAATAGGTTTCGAAAGTAGTTATGTTTAGTAGACTCAGACAATCTTTGTATGATAGGTGAAGGTAAAAAGGTATGTAAACGATGGAGTGCTGGCTGCTACCTAGATGAAGTCTAGAACGTACAAGCATTCTCTATAGAACTTTAAGTAGTTGTGGAGTCATGTGGCTGAATGTACGATTATTATGCCTAGAACAAAGTTGGCTTTATTGATTGCATAGGCTGAATTATTATGCTATTTTAGGTTTTAGCACTATTTTAGCACAATCAAGATAACTTTCGACTAAAGTTGATGCTAGCTCGAGGCTATTATTTTTATTAGTTGGCTTAGAGTAGGCCTAAAGATCGTTTGTTTTGCCTATGTGAATAACTTTTATTTATCGGTATTGAGTTTCATGTACCGGATTTTACACCTCTTAATTAAGTTGTTGATATCACTTTGATGAGGCTATGTATACACACACACACACACACACACACACACACACACACACACACACACACACACACACACACACACACACATATATATATTTATATATATGTATATATATATATATGTATATATATATATATGTATATATATATATATATATATATATATATATATATATATATATATATATATATATAATATATATATATATATATTATTTTTTTTTCTTACATTTCTTTTTCCATGAAAATTTTTATACAAATATATAAAGTTAAAAAATTCACAATTGAAGATTATGTTAAAATAATGATAGAAATTAAATAAAAATAAAGAACGCGAAAACTCAAAGAAGACTTAAAGGTCTTGTCATGAGAACCGCTAAAGTTTGACGCGTCAATAAAAGTTGATGTAAACTCTTACAATGCGACTATCGCATAATAGATTGGTAATAATTATAGTATTTGCAGTTTTTCTTAAATTAACTTGAAATATGGTAGGCTTTACAAGGATCATTATTCTTTGGATTTTTTTTATTTTTGATTTTGTATTTTTGCATCTTCTTTTCAGTATAGCACAATTTTCTTGACAAATTTTCATTTTTCTTCAAAATTATTATTTTTTTCAACCGTTGTAAAACACCTCTGCAAATACATTATTGAATAGATTAAGTCTTTCTTTTTTTTTTTTTTTTTAAGTATATCATGTTCTTCTTTGACCCACGTGCAGCAACTTTAAACAACTTCAGCTGTTTTAGGCAAGTAGGTTGAAGGTCATACTAGTCACTTACGTGTATGTACATACATAACATCATATGTGCATATAGAACATTTGTATGAACACAAGTAAACACATAGACATATACAAATAAAACACATAGATACATATTTTATATATACACACATACATACATAAACACATACATGCACACACACATACATACACACACTCATATATACATATATACACATACATACATACATACATACATACATACATACATACATACATACATACATACATACATACATACATACATACATACATACATACATACATACATACATACATACATACATACATACATATATACATGCATACATATACACATAGACATACATACACACACACACTCACACACACACACACACACACACACACACACACACACACACACACATATACATGTATACGCACACACAGGTGCATACACACTTACATATATACACATAAATATACACACTCATACTCAATATATTTTACAAAGTATATTTCACTAAACTTTATATAACATTATTAAAGAAAAAATTTACAGAATTAATGCATAAGAACACAGTATATGTTTACAATATATAATAACTTTGACAATAAAGTATTTTTCTGGAAAATACAAAATAAGAAAACTTAAAATCAAAATTTAAAAAAAAATATTTCATCAATTAAAAATATAATATTTTTTAGTTTTAGTTTAAAGGAGGGATAACTGCATTTCTTAAAAATATCAAAATTTTTTGAAATTATTTTATTCCACAGAAAAGTTCCACAAAACGAGATGCAAAACTTTCTAAAATTTGTATGGTAAGAAGATTGTCAAATAGCTTTATCGTTTCTTAAGAAATATTTGTTCTTTTCTTTTAAAGTAAATAAATTTTGAAAGGGTTCAGGAGATAAACTGTTTTTATATTTATACATAAAACAAAGAACACTGAAAATATTCATATATACTAAAATATACTAAAAGCATTCATATCAATTAGGAGAGGCTTGGCATGAGTAAAACGATCCCTAAAATTAATAAGGCGTGCAACATGTTTTTTTTTTTTTTTTTTTTTTTTTTAAATAATTCACCTCCCCAAAGCCGAGAAGGCCACTACAGATGAGGAGGCTACTTGTGGTTATCACCCTCTCTCAACTCTATAACTCCGAAACACGAACCTTGACAAACAAGGCCGCTGCGCGGAGAAACAAGTTGAGCGCGGTACTACCAGGGACGTGGTGGGAATCGAACTCGGAACCTCTCTACCACTACACCACTACCGCACTAGGTTCATTTAAAACAATTTTATTAAAACAACAATTTATTACAATGTTCATTTAAAACGTTGTAAATTAAACTTATTAACATTGCGGCATGTTTTTAAGAACTATTGTTGTCTTAAGAGAATTAAGAATTAATGACTTCTTTAAATGTAATTTCACAATATTGAATTCATAATGGAATGAAAGTATCTATATTATAATGTTTGAAATGTATTGGAAAAAGAGTAACTAAACTGAATTATGTTACACAATATCTGAGGTGTTTTAAAACAAATCTCTTGCGGGATAAGTACAACAAGTTGCAAATTAACAAATTTTTGTAGTATTATTCCCTAGTGATCGCCAAATAAATTGTGTAAACCCCACTAAGAAAAAACAACAGTTTGTTAGTAAAAACTTTTCACAACACTTGCGCAATCCATTACCCAAACTTCCAATGTCTTGTGGGGGATGTAAAATTTGTCCCAAATTCAAAATTTTTGGTACCTAGCGTTTCTAGATAAAATGTCATCACTGGTAAAAACCCCGGTTAAAACTCCAAAAAAAAGTTAAAAATGGACCACCCTAGTCAGCTACTTGTTGCTTTTGCTGAAAATGTTTCAGAAACTTATGAAAATGCCAAAAAAATCTATTTTATCTATAGTTTATAGTAAAATCTATAGTTTTTGCTGACGATATAGAGATTCAAGTTTACTTTTATTTTTACTACCCCACGCAACATTTGCATAATTTAGGTGGCAATGAATAAATGAATGATATAGTTGAGTTAAGGTGTGCTTATTTAGGATATTTCTTGTTTTATATGGATATTTTATTGCCCAAATTTTCTATGTGTTTTTTCCATGAGAGATTTTCATCAATGTAAACGTCTAAAAATTTGGTAAAGCTTACTTGTTTTATTAGAGTATTGTCAATAAAAAGATAAGAGTATAAGGGGTGACAACTAAAAAACGAGACTGGATTTAAAGACACATATCTCTTTAAAGGAATAAGATTTTAAAAATAGGAAAACTGTATTTTTATTCTAGTTTTTAATATTTTATGTGTTTTTATTTTTTATAGAAAAATGAATAAAAAAATAAATTCAAAACAAGAAGAGATCAGAAAACATGTGTATGAATTTTATTTAAACTACAAAAATGCTGGTAAAAAGTCACTTATGACCACTTTAAAGTTGAGAATATACCTAAATGTACTATCTAGAAGATAATTATATGTGCTGAAAGTAAATCTGAGGACCAAAGAGTTCAAGGAAGTGGAGTAAAAGCTCGAATTTGATAGTTGCTTTTCTGCATACTATTTTGGTTTTGTTTCGTAACATGTTATGCTCGTTATCTTTACTTTTATCACTTCTGTTTGATATATATTGGTGATATTTTGCCTCTTTATTTTTTATTTCACATAGCATATGAGATTCGATCCATTTTGAGCGTTTTATGTTTTTGATATTAGATTTTGGTATATTGTTGTTTATACTAGTTTTATAGAACTTTTACAACTTAATTAAGTTTATTGTAAAAGATATTCCATAGTTGTTCAGAGTTGGATGTTGGACAGAGAATAGTTGTGATGTCTTTGTTAATTTTATCATAATTCTCTTTTGCGTATAAAAGTTTTGTATAATTTTTAGTATTTCAGTAAATTTGATCAATAGAGCAAAAGTAAAGTAACTGGTTATGGCTTTTGCCAATGAGTGCTAAATGTTTTAAAAAGGAAGTCGTGTTTTCATTGGATGTAAATAAGAGGTCAATTACAAATGGATTTTGTTTTGGTTCAATATGTGTTGCTTATAAAATATGTCACAGATAGTAGAATATAGTAGAGATAGTAGAAGAATATAGTAGGATGTAGTAGAATATAGTAGAATATAGTAGAATATAGTAGAATGTAGTAGAATATAGTAGAAAGTAGTAGAATATAGTAGAATATAGTAGAATATAGTAGAAAATAATAGAATATAGTAGAAGAATATAGAAGAATATAGTAGAGATAGTAACGGGTGAAAACTTAATAATAAATAAATGCGGTAGTGGTGTAGTGGTAAAGTGCTCGCTTCATAAGCGAGAGGTTCCGAGTTCGATCCCCACCACGTCCCTGGTAGTACCGCGCTCAACTTGTTTCTCCGCGCAGCGGCCTTGTTCGTCAAGGTTTGTGTTTCGGAGTTATAGAGTTGAGAGAGGGTTATAACCACTATTAAGTAGCCTCCTCATCTATAGTGGCCTTCTCGGCCTTGAGGAGGTGAATAACAAAAAAAAAAAAAAAAAAAAAAAAAACTAAAAAATGAGACTTGATTTAAAGTCACATATCTCTTTAAATGAATAAGATTTTAAAAATAGGAAAACTGTTTTAGAAGGTATTTTTATTCTAGTTTTTAAATATTTTATGTGTTTTTATTTTTTAGAGAAAAATGAATAAAAAAATAAATTCAAAACAAGGAGAGATTAGAAAACGTGTGTATGAATTTTATTTAAATTACAAAAATGCTGGTAAAAAGTTCACTTATGACCACTTTAAAGTTGAGAATATACCTAAAAGTACTATCTACAAGATAATTAAACGTGCTGAAAGTAAATCTGAGGACCAAAGAGTTCAAGGAAGTGGAGTAAAAGCTAAAAAAATGACCAGGACAAACATTGAAAGGCTCAAACTCATGTTTGACCATAAAGACAGAGTTTCTCAACGACAGGCAGCTAAAAAGTTCAACTGTACTCAGCAACACATTAGTAAAACATTAAAAAGAACAAATGTTAAATCAAGCAAAAAAAAAAAGCGATTCCAAAACGCTCTGACCAGCAAAAAGCAGCAGCTAGAGCTAAGTGCAGTCGATTGTGTCAGAAATTCAAAAATCCTAAACCAATCATTGACGATGACTTCACGTTAAATCACTCCAGTAACAATGGAAATGATATATTTTATACTAGTGATGTAAAATCTATTCCATCTACAGTTAAATACCAAACAAAACAAAAGTTTCAAAAGAAATTACTCCTATGGATTGCTTTTTCTCAACCTTATTTTGTACCAAGTGGACTGGCTGTAAATCAAAAAATCTATTTAAACAAATGTATTAGGAAGAGACTTATTCCATTCATCAATAAGTATCATTCAGATGGTGCATATGTATTCTGGCCAAATTTAGCACCATCTCACTATGCAAAAAAAGTAATCATGTAACTAAGCAAGGAAAACGTGCATTATGTAGAGAAAGCGGATATCCCTGCAAACTTACCAGAATGTCGTCCTATCGAAAATTTTTGAAGTATTTTGAAAGGCCTTGTCTACAAGAATAATTGGCATGCAAAAAATCTTAAAAAATTACGTTCTAGAATCAAGTATTGCCTTAATAAAATTGATATTGAGCTCATACGGAGCCTAGCTCAGTCTATACCAGGCCTGGTTGATAAAGTCAGAAGAAATGGTTTAATTGAGAACAACTGATTATATATTTAAAAACTAGAATAAAAATACTTTTTAAAACATTTTTCCTTTTTGTTGTATCTTACTTCTTTAAAGAGAAATGTGTATTTAAATCTAGTCTCGTTTTTTAGTTGTCACCCGTTATATATGTGTGTGTGTGTGTGTGTGTGTGTGTGTGTGTGTGTGTGTGTGTGTGTGTGTGTGTGTGTGTGTGTGTGTGTGTGTATATAACATAAAGTTCTTTAAAAGCATCAAATTGCGATAGTATTTTCTTGCATATTTTACCCGATATTTATTTATAGATAGATCCAAGTTGTTGATTAAAGCAGTTGCACCCTGTACTAAGATTGTTGGAAGTTTTATTCTTTCTTCCACATTTACACATCTTTTGAACTTCTTTTAAGTACTCTTACTCCCTTTTCATTCGCATGTTTTTCCACGATGTCCACAATATCATTCAGAATTTTGTTGTAGATACGTTTTTCAGGTTGATCCTTGAATAAACTGATGTAATGTATTGTAATAAGTAAAAAAAAGCTAGAGTGTCCCAAATAACATGATACTTTAGAAATTCAAATAAATGTCAACATCTCAATTTTTACCTTGATCTTTTTGATTCCGTCCTCTCTCAGCCTGTGTAGTTTCCTCTACATCTTTATCACCCATGATGACGATGATTATTCTGCAGGTGGATTTCTTGGTAGTTTTATCCCAAGAAATGTAACTATTTTATTTCATATCTATGGAATAAAATAGTTATATCAAAAATCGATTGAAAAAATTATTTAGTAGAAAATTTTTTTTCTATTTCTAACGATTAAATATTATTAGTTTTATTTTAATTTTCTTAGTATATTTAACTGTAATGTATATAACTTTAGGAAAATTGTAAAACTATATTATTTAAATATTGTTGAAACTATAAATTGTACAGGGCTTCGTGATCTATATGATCTTTCATTTCTTTCTTTCATTCTTTCAAGTACTTCCATTAATCTTTTAAAAGTTAAGTAGAAGTAAATAATTATTAAAAACATTTTTTTTATTTTTAAAATTCTTTTTAAAATTCTTTTTAAGAGTTTTCAGATCTCAATATGTTATGAATAGATTTAAAAAAGACAGAATTACATTAACAAGTAATTTAATAAAACCATCTGTTAAGGAAGTTTTAGAAGGAAGATTATTGAATGTTATTAAATAAAAGCATCTGTTGAGGAAATTTTAGAAGGAAGAATGTTTGGCATTCAAGAAGATGTTGTTGTAAAAATAAGCTCAATCTAAATTCTTTTTAAACTTTTAAAACTTTCAAACTAAAAAAGCAAACAAGTTTTTATAGAAAAAGATGAAAAAAGTGAATAAGGTTAACTAATACCTGCATTTGTTTTTTCTACATAAAACTTTTTTTATCAGTGTTTGTTTTTTCTACATAAAATTTAACAATTACATGATTAAAATAAGATCCATCTGGATGCGTATAGTTTGCAAATTTTTCTAGTTGAATGAATTAAGAGGATTTTTTTTAAAGTAAAATATTTTGTAAAATCTTTAATACGTTAATGTTTTGTGTTGACATTTGTTGAAAAGTTTAAGTTGTTCTTATGAACTTTTAGTTTTATTGCAACCATTGAATAAAACAGTTTTCGTGTTATACACCATTGTGTATAACAACGCAGGGTCAAAAATCCGAGGTCAATATGCTTTGCGAATAACAGGATAAAACGATTTTAGAAAATTTTAAAAACAAATTATTATAGTTGCCACCTATAGATAGTTGCAATGAAAAAACAAAGTATCAAAAAATGTTTTTTTCAAAGCGGATTTTCCATAAAATTGTCCATAATAACTGCCTAAATAAAACATAAAATTTTACCGATTATTTATAAAATAACTTACTCTTTCGTAATATATATATAAATATATATATATATATATATATATATATATATATATATATATATATATATATATATATATATATATATATATATATATATATATAAATATAGTTGATTTTAAAATGCAGACTCAAGAATGAACTTCACTTATCTTTTTTTGACACCAGTGATAAGCTAATATTTTGTTTTTCTTTAGTTGCCATCAAGTACATCTTTTGTAATTTTTAGTTTGGAATCAAAATTAGTTATTTCTTATGTATTTCCAACCGCTGAATTCAAAAATGACGTTTAGCTCTAGATTAAGAAATAAAAGGGTATATGTTTTTATTTTTTGGAAATTTTTGTTTTTGTTTTTGACTATCCATAATGATTTATTCATGTTTAAAACTTCTGATATTAGTTATGTTCCTTAAATTATTCATGTTTAAAACTTCTGATATTAGTTATGTTCCTTAAATTATTCATGTTTAAAACTTCTGATATTAGTTATGTTCCTTAAATTATTCATGTTTAAAACTTCTGATATTAGTTATGTTCCTTAAATTATTCATGTTTAAAACTTCTGATATTAGTTATGTTCCTTAAATTATTCATGTTTAAAACTTCTGATATTAGTTATGTTCCTTAAATTATTCATGTTTAAAACTTCTGATATTAGTTATGTTCCTTAAATTTATAGTCTACCTATTCTTAGTTTTTTTGTTTTGTTTACTTGTGTAAAATTTGACAAATCAACAGGAAGTGTGTAAATTTAGTGGACAATTTTTGTTACATTTATGGTGAAATAACATTTTCCTCACAGAAAAGAACTATGGCACCGTTTGTGAAGACTGCTTACCAGCATTTCTTCAATATAAAAGTAGGGACCAGGATAAGTCATGGGCTCCACATATATGCTCTAACTCTTGTTCGGTTACACTACAAAAGTAATTAAAAAACAAAAAAAGATTTTTGGCTTTTGCTGTTCCTATGGTATTGAGGGAGCCAAAAATCATATAGATGACTGCTATTTCTGCTTGACCCACCCATTAAAGCAGGTTTGTCGATGAAGAAAATAGGAACAGCTAAATATCCAAATCTTCCATCTACCAATCGACCTATTCCACGTTTGGAAAGTTTACCAGTTCCTACTCCGCTACAAAGTTGTGAGTTAGAAGCACAAAGTCGAGGCAGAAATAAATAAGAAATAGAAGAAAAAGAAGAAAACAAGTCTTTCACAATAAATGATCCTGATTTTGTGTTAACAGATGATGTGCCACACAGATTGAGTTAAGCAGAATAAAGTGATCTTGTTCGAGATCTGGACTTGTCACAGGAAAAGGCAGAACTTCTAAGGTCAAGACTAAAGCAGTGGAATCTTCTCCAATTTGATGTCAAGGTTTCACGTTACAGAAAACGGCAGGAGAATCTGCTTTCTTTTTTTGACAAGAAAAGCAATCTTGTTTTTGCGTTGATATCTTTGGATTAATGTGTTGTCTTAATTTGAACTATGATCCAACTGAATGGAGATTATTTACTTAAGCTAAGCTTGAAAGCTGTTTTACTTCACAATAGAAACCGAATTCCTTCTGTTAATATCGGCCGTGCAGTTCACATGAAAGAGACTTATATAAACATGAAAGTACTCCTCAACTCAATTAATTACAATGAACAAAATTTGAAAAATTTGTGGTGATCTGAAAGTCATTGCTATACTTTTAGGAATGCAATTAGGGTATACTAAATACTGCTGCTTTTTGTGTATGTGAGACAGTAGTTCACATTATATAAACTAAAATCTTCCACCATTTCATATTAAGTTGGGTTTAATGAAAAATTTTGTCAAAGGTATGAACAAAGAAGAATAGGCTTTTAGAAAGAAATATATTTCCAAAATAAGTGATACAAAAGTTAAAAAGGGTATTTTTGTTGGGTCACAAATACGTCAACTTATGAAGGATCCTGCACTTGACAAAGTTTTGAAGGGGCAATCTTGTAACGATACCCCATAATCATCTTTATACCTATTAACTTGATGATCATGGTTTCTTTGTTTAAAACTGTTAGAATATATCTGTAATAAAAAAAACCAAAATATTCTTTAAATATCAATAGTATATGTAAATTATATGTCATATTGCTCTGTTGTCAATTAACTGAATTAAAAATTTATTGCTATTGTATATCTCAGAAACTAGAGCTAATAAAAAATTTTCGTTGTCATTTTCTTTTTTCTCAGCCCAAAATTAGTATAATTTGAATAAAATTGCTAAAGATACAAAAAAAATATATATTTTTTGTTGCCCAGTGTTATCGCTGCAGTTCGCTGATCTGTCAGCAAAAATGCAAGTGTTCTAAAAATGTAAAAGAAATACTAATTAACTTAATAAAAAATGTGACCACTGATTGAAAAATCTCACTTTAACTTACTAATTTGTTGAGATAATTAATATACTAAAGTTCAGATAGTACATACGTACAAATGCAATGTACAAATCAACATTAAAAAAAAAATTCATTTAAAATCAATTTTATAGGAATTTCTTGTGAAAGTTCCCATTTTATTGATTTTTAAGTTAGCGTACAATTCAAATCGGCTAGTAGAAAAAAGTTTAGCTGTTGATTCAAAACTTTCTTTAAAGTTGCACTTTTAAGAAGATATTTTCACCTCCGAGAAGGTGACAATGTTAGTCGAAAAAGATCGTCTTCAACCCGTGATGTTTTTTACACAATTTTAATCGAGCTTAAATATATTAGGGGAGAACAAAAATTCCAATCAATGATACTTTATCTAAAAAAAGACAAAATACTGTTACGAGTGAAGAAGTTGAGATAACTATTGACAAAGATAAGTAAAAACAGCTTTAAAGATCACAAATTTTACCAAATGCTACCAAAAAAAAAAAAAAGATTGACAGCCCTTATTTCTCAAAACCAAAAAGCACTGACTGATTTGTTTACTAAAGTTTCCAATCGCTTACATCTCAGAGTTAGCGACACAATAGTTTTTAAAGCAAAAATAGATAAAGTGTTGGTGCCCCCCTTGAACAGTTTGCTATTTCAAAATCGAATGTTTATCGTCGACAAAAGAAAGAACAAAGTTAATCCTAAGAAAATTAATAAACTTTTTATTTTTTACAGAAAAAAAAGAGAAACGTGTTGCCATTCTTGCAAATGGGATGGGATGGTTTGAGTGAAAAATCAAATCCTAAATGTTTCCTACAACCCTAAATGGTCCAGAAAGATCAATTTATCAACCATTCCAAATCATGGAAGCTACATGATGATTTAGTTGCTTTTTGCTTCGACGCAACAACTAGTAACATTGGCTGGAAGGCAGGATATGCTTCTTTAATTGAGAAGGAGATCGGTTGTGTAATTTTATAAGCTGCTTGTCTGCACCACATTTATGAGTTGCGCATTAAACACGTCTGTGAGGCAATTATTGGAAACCATAATGAGCCAATCAAGTTGCTACTTAAAGTGGATAACTGCGAGTTTCTAAGTTTTCTCCGTCTGCAAAAAATTCAAGTTTGAATTTTATGCAGACGTAGATGACCCGATCCATCGTCTAACAAAGCTTGTCTTGAAATGGGCCAGCAGTTGCCTAACAAAAAAAAAACGCTTTCAAAAGAGGGTTATAGGGAACTTATTAAAGTGGTAATTGTTTATCTTAGCGGAGAATTACAAGATAAAAGAATTTTTTGGATAAAGAAAACCTATGCTTATCATTGTGCAAGATTCATGCACAATGACCTATACTTCTTTAAGTACGTAATGTTGGACCAAAAAATTACTTGGTTCGACCAAGACCAACACCATAAGCTTAAGAGAATGGCGGGTTTTATTGCACTGTTCCAAGGAAAAAACTTTTTTGCAAAGTAAAATTTCTATCATTGCACCAAATGTCGATTGCCAGTACATCACTGACATGCAGTGGTATCGCAAATTTAACAGTACAGCAGCAGATGCCTCCTTCAGTTGTGTTACAGGCATCTTTAGTATTTAACTCAACAGTTAGTTGTCTTCAACTTGTTTGATGATTCAATTACAGTGATCAAACAATCTGCCGCAGATTTGAAAATATTTAACATTTAAAGAAACAAACAACTTAAGCTTGGAAAACCAATATTTCCACAAATCAAACTGGATAAAATTCTTAATTTTGTATTGCTGATTGGCCAGGTTTCTGGCTACTGTTTGATTTACTTAAAATGAAACCTATTTAAGTGTATTGGTTGCAACTATCTGTTGAACATTGAACAAAGATGAAGGACTATAACTACGTTAAGAAAATAGTCAAGTTTTTAGAAGTGGTAAATGACTGCGCTGAATGAGTCAAGCTGATCCAAAATTTCAAAAATAAAGTTAAATATCCAAAACAGCTACAATACGCACTTCATGAAAACCTTCGCAAATGGGCTCTCATCAGAAGAAAGGAAAACTTAAACAACACATAATTTTATTTTTACCATTGTTTTAAGCAATTTTTTACACTAGTAGCATACTATTTCAGTCCTGTACAACCCCTACATATTTCTCTTTCAGCCCATTTTTTTTACCTGTAATACGTTATTTAGTGAAAAAAAAATTACTCAAAGTTCTCGAACGAATTTTTAAAAACTGACAGTGAATCTTTAAAAATAGACGCAAAAACTAAAGTTTAACCAAGTTAGATAACTGTGCTACCCCTATATAATGTTTGATTTTCCCAAGTTTTTACAATAACTATTTTTAAATGATTATGCCCATCTCATCAAAAGTTTAACTCAAAATTAAAAAAATCAATGCGGAAACGGGACTCCCTTTACTGTCTACCTGATAAAATTTGCCGGTTTTTGCAAACTCGCGTGGTTTGAGCAACGAAAGTGAAAGTTTTTCCAACTGGAAAATATTAATTTATTAACTTGTATATTTAACTATTACATATTTAAATTAAATGGGTTATATATATATATATATATATATATATATATATATATATATATATATATATATATATATATATATATATATATATATATATATATATATATATATATATATATATATATATATATATATATGTATATATATATATATATATATATATATATATATATATATATATATATATATATATATATATATATATATATATATATATATATATATATATATATATATATATATATATATATATATATATATATGCAACTTAATGCAATTAATAAATTGAAAAAGTTATATAAATATTTTTTAGTTTATTTTGTTTTCATTTATTAATTTATTTCAGTAAACAAGTACAAGTTCCATTATTAAAAAACCATCATCAAATACTAATTCTGTTTAATGCATACACAGATGTAATTTTACTAGCACAGGCGACAAGCTGATTTTTAAGACTATGTCCGCAGTTAATCAATAAAGTATCCTAGAGAAGGCAGGCCCAGGTCTTTAAACAAATTTTTACACTTGAATACTTGTCATAACCGAAAATTATTTTATCACATTTCTTGTAACAAAATTGAAGTTTTAACAAAATTTACACTTAAGCCAATTTGCCACATTGTACAAGCAGAGGCATTACATCTTAAATAATTGTATTTTTACATTAACTAAGCTTCTCTTGAATCGTCTGTTATATTGAGAATATTTTTACATGTATATGAACATTTAATCTATCTATTTATACCAGCATTATCAGTTAAATAATTCTCAGTTGATAACCTAGATAATTAAATTTGTTTACTAAGACTAATTCACAATTAGCTAAGGTAAATGAAGGAAATTTGTATGACACAATTTTACATATCTGTTTTGGGTTAAATTCTATGTACTCTGTTTTCATGGTATTAAATGACATTAATGGCAGTAGCTTTAACATTTAATGCAGTTAGTAATTTTTGCAATGCAAACCAAAAAAGTACCAAAGTGCAATTAAACAGACAAATTCTTGGCTATACCATGATCAGCTAATATTGAAAATGGTTTACAATAATTAATACTATCAAAAGCTTTGTCGAAATCTATTAAGCATGTGAATACATGATTTCCTCTAAAAATATAATAATCAACTGTCTTTTTCAAATAATATGTACCAGACATTGTGGAGTTAAAGAAAAAAAAATACCTTCAAATATTTTAGAACAAGATAGAGAAATTGCAAATGCTCTAGAATTATTTATGTTTGTTAAGTCACTAATTTTAGATTTTAGCATAGGTGTAGTGTCTTCACAAAATGTTCACATTACAAGCACAAATTTAAATAGAGAGACAGTTAATATTCTCCATACATAAAAGATTCCATAAAGAGGCCATCTGGTCCAGCAGTCTTTTTTTTTTTTTTTTGCTTAAGCAAAGCATTAGTAACATCTATAATGTTTGCTCCATCAGGTATATCTAGCAATGAAGATTGCATTTTCCGTTAGTTCTATATATATATATATATATATATATATATATATATATATATATATATATATATATATATATATATATATATATATATATATATATATATATTCATGACGTGAAAAAAGCATCAGGTTTTTATGATGTCAGTCAAAATATTTTTTATCTGGTAATGTTAATACTCAAAGAACTTTAAAAACACAGGTAAAATTTGCATAGAAAATATAACTTGTGAATACAATATTTATTACATTAAACTAATTTACTGATACTTTTCAACATTTTTTCAAAACTTTTTATTAACAAGTTTTTATTTCTGCATAAAATTGATTGCATTAAAATCCTAATTTTTACTTTATTTACACTCTCAAATGTACTAATTTTCAAATGTTTTCTGTCTAAAAGCTAAACAATAGTTCACATAATCCGTTAGTGCCTGGTACAGTAAATGCAATTGTAGTAAGCATTTCCAGTAACGGGAGCTTTACTACTGAATTGGCATTGTTTTTAACTTCCAAATAGTTTTTCATCTGAAAATTATATAAACAAATTTTGCCACCCAGCCATCCAGATTTATATCTAAATAAGTTTTAACGAAGCTATTATGTAATAAAAAAATCTCATTAGCACAAGGAAGTACAAATATCAATTTAGAAAACATAAAGTATAATAATATATACCATAAAATCTGTGAACTTTGGCACTTAATCAGATAAAAAAGCTGCAAGTTTTTTTAAAAGGTTATCTGCCATACATACATGAAAATTAGCTGGTTATTTAAAAAACTCACTATTTCTACTGTAATTTTATTGTTTCATATTATCTTTTTCACAGTCTCACAAAACAATTAAAATTGAGTTTGAAGAAAAACAACATAATTCCTGAAAATTTAGAATTTAAAAAATCAAAATTTGTCAGAAGCGAGATTTCTTTGCTTAAAAAAATGACTTCAATAGTTCATACATTTTAAGTATTCTGTCTATACATGGTATGTATCACCATGCCGTTTATCACCATGTAACATGGTGATGTAAATCGATGTTGAAAAACCTATAAAGTTGTAAAATTCTTTTAATGTTTTTATCTAAAAAACATATATGTTAAACTTATATATTTTAAACATATTTTCGATATCTATTAGAGTTATTGTGAAGGTGAATGTGCCCCCTGTTAAAAAAAAGCAAAAAGGTGTGCACTTTTTTGCTCTTTTATTGTAACAACAAAAAATGTTTCAATATTATAAATATTTGCACAGTTAAAATGAGAGGAACCATCATAAAAACATGTAACTAAATTGCAAGATATATCAGTGTGGTATCTTTAAATAAGTTTTTAGAACTTTATCTATCAAGTTGCAATAAGAAAATAATTAAATATTCATATATCATTTTAAACTGTGTTTAACATTTTAAAGTATTTGTTCTATTCACTCAATTGAAAGTGGACAAAAACATGAAAAGACTATACCAGTTGACCAAACGGAACTTACTAATGCATTACACCATCACATCTGTAGACAGTCGACAGGTGTGTTGTATCAGTAAATCACAAATTTGTTTTTTATTGTATTTTTTTGTTTAAAATCTTTCAAAGTATTTGTTGAAATGTTCCGAATTTGTATTAAAAAAGTTAAATTTTATTGAAAACATTTAAAAGAAAAATTTAAAACTGGAAAAAATTGAATATCAAGCATGTATTGAAATTTTTGCTCTACTCAAAGCTTAAGCACAGGCTGTAATCAATGAATTGGTATTAGTTCATGATTTATTACCAAAATATACTACAGTTACCAAACAGGTTGCTCTATTTAAAAATGATAAAAAGAATCTTAAAGATGATCCCTGCTCAATATATTGAATGTGTGCCAGCATTACTGATGAAAACCTTCAACACAAGTCAACAAACACAAGTTGTGTCAGCGAGGGGAAAAATCCAAGAACTATAGTACGATGCAATGTCCTAAATTTTCTTCAAAACAACAAGTGTTGTTCAATTGGCTTATATTGAAAAAGGGCTTAACTAAGCTGGAATCTCAATAATTTACTGAAAGTCAATTAACTCTAAAATCAAGAAAGTCACATAACATAGCTACTTCAAAGTATACCCAAGATGAGTATAAAAATTGTTAGACAAGCTTGAAAGGATGCAACTTTGTATAGTCATGAACATTATTTTGAACATTTAATAAAGTTTAATTTCTAACCACCTAAGTTTAAAAAGAAAAATTCCTCCAATCTTAATCCATTAATCCCCTTAATCCATTCCTCCAATCTTAATCCGTTAATCCCCTTCCCCAATCAATGCTAATTTGAAGGTATGGTCACCCATCCCAACAATTGCAACACCCCTAACAAAAAATATTTTACTATTTTTGTCTACCCTAACTATTTGGTTATTAAATCTAAAGTAACAAAAGAAGTCAATTATTATGATGTGTTGTCAATTATTATGATGTAAACTGATGCGTTGTCAGGTCATATAACAACCCATATGCCAATTGTTTCATGACAACGTTTGATGAATATTTTTCAGGGTTTCTCCCCCCTCTCCCCCCAAAATAAAAAAAAACAACTGATTTTTTAAATTTTATTTAATGTTTTTGTATCTATAATATATATTTTAAGTAAATTACATATTCTATATGTAAAAAAGTCCTTAAGTAAGAAGCTCATCTGAGTGATATAAAAGAATGGTTATAGTTTTCAAGGTATATATATATATATATATATATATATATATATATATATATATATATATATATATATATATATATATATATATAATATATATATATATATATATATATATATATATATATATATATATATATATATATATATATATATATATGTATATATATATATATATACATATATACATATATATACATATACGCTCATGCACACACACAAACACACACACAAAATAAAATTGATAAACTAATAGTATGATAATAGTCAATAATTTGTTATTTGTGACCAAGAGTATAAATAATTATAATATTCATAATATTTTTAAAATTTAAATTTTAAGTTCAAGTATTTTCAGTATGTTACCAGTAGCAAAGTGATATGATCTGCCTATATACTGTTAATTTTGTTGTTTACTTTTACATTCAGTTATACAAAAAATTTCAATTGACCCAAAAATGTCTGAAGACCTTCCTTATAATGCTGAATATGCAAAATCAGGAAGAGCAGGATGTAAAAGCTGCAAATGTAATATTGGAAAAGATTCCCTAAGAATTGCAAAAATGGTTCAGGTAAAAATATGGGTTGATAATGTTTTATAGATTAATAAAATATTTCAAATAATTTTATAGGTTAAAAGGTTTAGCTAATTAAAATTTTTTTTTTAGACCTCATTTTGTGTTTTTATTATTTTTATTTTGCTTTACTATGTAGTTAAGATTAATTTTTTTTTTTTAGTCTCCTCACTTTGATGGAAAGGTATGAATTCTGTTATGAAGTATAGTACAATTTAAATGTATTATAATTTTTTGTTGTAATGATCTCTGCAAGATCCATTGTAGTTCTGCAAAAAGTTTAACTTGAGATGTATAGAAGTTTTTTTATATTTTAAGAGGGTTTTGATTTAAAATAAATCATCATCAATAGCTGCATGCCATTTAAAAAATTGTTTGTATTTGTTATTTTCTTCAAATAAGTTTTTTATTATGAAATGTCATCATGATAAAAAAAAAAAATGCTTTTGACAACATTGAATTCAATTCAACATTGAACTAAATAAACAATGTGAATTCAAAATTGAAAGGAAATGATCTGAATTTAACATTGAATTAAGGCAAGAAAAAAAACTATGTGAATTCAACATTGATTGAAGGTAAGAAAGGAAACAATCTGATAGGAAGTTCATAGTAACTTACAAAGGAGAAGCTTATAGTATTTTACTTTCACAATTTAACGTGCTTTGAAAAGATAAACTAAAAATTGTTTTTAAATTTTTTTTTATTATGTATTTACATAATAATTTTTTTAAAAAAATTTAGGACTTTAGTTTCAAAAAAATGTTTACATTTTAATTGACTATTACAGCAACTAGTTAACAACTTAAAGCCTTTCTTACATTTTATTTTAAATTAATTGCTTGTTAACAAATATGTTCAAGTACTAAATTGTGTTTTCTATTTTAAACAATTTTCCTTCGAACTATAAAATTCAAAGTAAGCATGTTTGGTCTCCAGCAGAAATATTTTACTGCAATAGCATTAGTATTATCATTTTAAAAAAGAAAATTTCAGTTTTTGGAAAATTTAAATTATATTTCTTTCAAAATTTTGTTTTGTGATAAAACCATAAAATTTAAAAAACTGAATAGTATGCATTAGCATATTTTATATATATATGAAAATATGTTAATATATAGTATAATTTCTCTACTTCTACAAATCTCTTAATTGTCCCTGTATGGAATACTGTTGTCATATTTGGGCTCTCGACAATGTCTAAAAATGCATTGTAAACGTAGTTGGACCTTGTCTATCTGCCAAGCTTGATCCTCTTTTCCATCGTCACAAAGTTGCATCTCTTTCTCTTTTCTACAAATACTATCATAACTGCTGTCAAAGGAACTTTCATCTCTAGTTCCATCAACCAAAACTCATTCTTGCTTGACTCGTCATTTATCCAAGTCTCATTCTTTTACTGTATCTGTCCCTGCAAGCTCCAAAAACTTTTATTCATCTATCTTTTTCCCCGCACTTCAACCCTTTGGAACTCTCTCCCATCTTCATATTTTGATGTTGACTCATACAACCTTCAACTTTATAAGTCTTTTGTTGTTTTCTTGCTCTATAAGTCTATTCTTTTTTTCTAGTAACTCCCAACTTAAAAGTGGTTGCTTGCAGCATTGTTAGGAGTGAATCAGAATTAAAAAAAAAAAAGTTATAAATAATGGATAAACATAAAAATTATATTTATCCATTATGTCACCAAATTTTTTAAAATGTGTTAAATTCAGAGTTAATCCAAATATTTCCAAGGGAATTTTCATTCAAATTTGTTTTAGATCCATTTACAATTGTTGCACACCCACATAATTGTTGCATACAAAAAGTATTCACAAATTGAGGGCTTTTTAGATTTCAAATAAGGATTATTTACAAGCATTTATTTGTGTTACACTTTTTGTTGCATAGATATCAACAAAGATAAATACTTTGTAGTTAAATGATTTTATTTAGACTAAAGTTGCAAAAAAAATTCTTCTGTAAAACAAATATACATTATTCCTTTTTTTTCACATTCAGTATGAAAAGACTGTGTAAAGATTTTTTTTTTAAAAATCCCAATCAGTTCTTTTTAGTTTTCACCTTTATTTTACCTTTTTTCACTTTCTTGCATTTATTTACCTCATTCCACTAATTTATTAACTGAAAATTTATCTGGGATATTAATAAAAAATTTTTTTTTCAGGATCTTTATAAATTTCAAAACTTGTCTATACTTAAAGAATTGTCTTTAAAAAAAAAGGTAAAGTAAGTCTATTGTAGTAAATAAAAAAACCTATAGCCTATAGTTAGAGACTTTTTTTCTTCTCTGGATTTTACAGCTCTCTCAAACAATTCATTATTTGAGATTATTAGTTCAAAATCACAAACATTTGTAAACAAGATCATCTATATGGTAAACAGTTGTTTCATCGATTTCTTGCATTGAAAAAAGTTTTGCGAAAAAATTTAAAATAAAAGATTAAGATAGCAAATGCACGAGTTACTCTCGCAGTTACTCTCGGAGTTACTGGAAGCTGCTTCATTGCCAAATGCTATTTCTATAGTAACTGTCCTATCTTATTTAAATTACAAAATGTGTCGAATCTTATTTTAATTCTTATTGTCAAATTATTATTATTATTCAAAATTATTATTATTCAAAATTATTATTATTATTCAAAATGTGTCGAATCTTATTTTAATTATAAAAATTTTCTGATATATTTTTTCAAAAGTAATTTAAAATGAAAATATAAATGAAAAAAATTGCATGAATTTCATCTATAAACAATTTGAAATTTTTAAACAAAATAAAAAAAAAAATGAGTATGAGAGAAATCTTCGGATAAAACTAAATAAATAACAAGGTGTAATCAAATCTACCATGTCTGGTTAAATGCGGTAGTGGTGTACTGGTAGAGTGCTAGCTTCATAAGCAAGACGTTCGGAGTTCAATTCCCACAATGTCCCTGTAAGTACCGCGCTCAACTTGTTTCTCCGCGCAGCGGCCTTGTTCGTCCTGGTTCATCTGTAGTGGCTTTCTCGGCCTTGGGGAGGTGAAGTATGAAAAAAATAAATAAATAACAAATAAATAAATCCAGAAGAATGCATAGTAAGTGTAAATTTAGGCAGAGAAATGAAAGGCACCTAAGGATTATCACAAAAAAACTCATGAAAGTTATTTCCCAGTCATTTTTAATGTAGTGGTAAAAAGTGCAATGATTTGGTAAATTTGATATCTGATGTAAAAAAAAGTACATTGCAAAGGTTTTAGTGAGGTCATAGCAGGATTCGAACTATCTAATGGAGATAACAATAGGGTGAGTTATACTTTTGATTTTTTTCTCTGCGTCATCTGATGACAACTCTTAATTGAGAGATTAAGAGAGAAATCTGAGCAACAGCAAAAGGAGAGGCATTATTGGAAAATTATTAAATGACGTAACTGCTCTGGAAATTAATCCATCTTTTAAAAAAATTGATGCAGCAAATCCTTTTATTACTCTAATGGATAAAGTAATCAAAAATTTAACCTCTGATCAGTTTTAGAAATTAGTCTCTGCCATTAGAAGTGGAAAAATACCTGCAGACTTGGCTTTACTTGAAATTGAGCCCATTATTCATTTCAGATGGTTTACAACTGCCAACAGACTTTGCAGAGTTTGGGTATCAAAGCATGAGTTGGAAGGTGAGAATTTAAAAAATCTTAAATTAATAGAGTTTGTTTTGGGAGTTTGCATCCCTTAATGATTTAAAAATAAAAGGTTTACTGAAGGACTGAGACACATTCTTCACCAGCTTAGCCTTCTGAAACATTAATCAAGGAAAATAGTTGGAATTGTTATGCCAACAGTTCGACAATCAGTGTGGTATGCTTTCTCTGAGTCCGTTAGACAGACCATGCTCTGCTAAGAGAATGTAGAGGGAAGAAAGAACAGTATAGAATTAGTTGTGAAAATCAGAGGCCCCAGTGATAAAAAACTTCAAACTGGTGATAAAAATGTGAGAGCTAGAATAACTCCAAAAATAAAACCTGATGCAACAACACTTATACAGCTAACTAAATTATAGATAAATGATTATAGAAACTATTATATAAGTTTTAATAATAATAGATAGAAAAAAATGATTAAAAAATAGTTTAAGCGGTCAAAAATATACAACCACAAGCAAAAATGCTATTCTTTACACAAGCAAACACACAAGCAACAATCAAATACACAAGCAACAAGCAAATACACAAGCAAATGTGCAAGCAAAATACATATTGTTTACACAAGCTAATACACAAGCAAAAATGCTATTCAAAAATTTGCTATTCTTGTAAGAAATTTTTCACAAATTTAAATGAATCCTAAATCATGCTTCCCGGTAGCTTAATCATTTCGGATTTTTTAATCAAAGCTTTTGAATTAAAAAGTTTAGGTTGTAAGAAAAGGTTTGTTATATGGCTTTGATAATGCCAAAATATCTAACAAGGACACCATACATGCACAACAATGAGCTCTAGTGTTCTGACAGGGTATAGCTCTAGATAGAATCAGTCCCTCTGAGAGATACCACAGAGTTTAGGAAATTTTACTACCTTTGATTTTAGAATGATTAAATTGAACTTTAACCATTAACCTTTTTTTTTTTCTCCTGTATTTACAGGTGGGAATTCAAATCAGAACTTTTTACTAACAAAGGGAGCGCTCTCCCACTTTAACACTATCACATTTTATTGTGTAGAGGTTCGAGATTTGGATATAGAAATATAAAACATAAGATTTGGACAATAAATATAAGACATAAGATTTGGATAAAGAAATATAAGACATTAGATTTGGATATAGAAATATAAGACATAAGAATTAGGTATAGAAATATAAGACATAAGATTTGGATATTAAAATATAACATATAAGAGCTGCAAAGTTGTTACCGAAGAAGTACAAGCAATAGAGTAGAGTCTCATAGAGTAAAATTAAGAATACCTAAAAAATTGTTATTGATAGCAAACCATGAAACACAGGTTTACATCTGCACTTGTTTATTAGATGAAGAAAGAGGCAAGGTTGTGTACCCAACAATCTTTACTTATGGATCTTTGTAGCCAGATGTTATTAATATCTGCCCATGATGAATTTTTATGAAACACTATCTTATCCTTTACTCAACCTAAAGTCTGAAGGCAGGGGATATTTTAAATAAGAGTTAACTTCTCTTAGCTTTTGTCTAAAATAGCTAGTCCTACAAGACATCAAGAATTGTAAGTTGTTGTCATGGATTTTATGATACCAGTCTCAGTTTTATTCATTTATTTTTGAACCAACATAAGTACAATTACTTATTAAAATTTCATTTAGGAAAACAATTTTATTATAAGAATAAAAGTTGCAAGTTTAACTTAATTAATTTAAGTTTAATTAATCCAATCAAATTCAACTTAAATTAATCCAATCAAATTTTACTTAAATTAATCTAATCAAATTCTATTATAGATCCCTCAATGGTATCATTATAGCTGTTTTTTCAAAAAGTTCAAACCTCTAAATGTGTCTGATATAAGTAATTTTGACAGTTTGCGATGGGATGATCAAGAAAAGTTAAGGGAACAAATTGGGTGTCCACAAAAAAAAGATGTAGTTGATGGTCCTTCTATTAGCACTGTAAATAAAGATTTTTGTATTGAATATGCTAAATCTGGACGTGCAAAATGCAGAAAATGTGAAGAGAAAATTGAAAAGGTTTTTTCACCATCATTAGTTTTATCAATATCATTGCAATAACTATAAATTTTTTTTGAAATAAATTTTTGTAATAGGATATTATAAGAATAGCAAAAATTATGGAATCAGAAGAATCAAAGTTTAAAGGTCTAATTCCATTTTGGTATCATGTAAAATGTTTTGCTTTGTCTAAAAGTGAACTTGAAGCACAGAATCTTACTTCTAACGAGATTGATGGTAAGAATATAATTGTATTTTTGTTCATTTGTATTAACTAATAATATTCATATATATATATATATATATATATATATATATATATATATATATATATATATATATATATATATATATATATATGTATATATATATATATATATAATTATAGGCCTCGACGGAAGCGAGATCCTTAGCTCTCGCTAAAGATCTCGCTAAAATGGTTTACGGGAGCAATTTGCAGCTCTCGCAAAAGTATAACTTTTTCTCTCAAAAGTATAATTGTTATTGTAACTAAAATAAGACACACTAGCACATTTTTATAAAACAAATTAATTACATAATTAATTGCTATGCTTTTTAAAATGCAAAAAAAAAAAAAAAAATTGAAATAGAGCCCCGATTGAAATGCAAATGCTTTTGATTAAATTGGACTAAGGGATAAATATAAGAATATTACACTCTGAATTATATTGATAAAATATAAAAATATTTAACTGATAAAATATAAAATTAATACACTCTAAATTATTACATAATAGTTTGTATATTTTATATTATAATTACTTTAATATACTTTTATTGTAGAATTTTTAATTGATGTAATAATTCTTAAAATGCCTGCGTTCTATTACAATACGAAAATATAAAACATTTTTTATAAATGTCAAATTTTTTATCAAATAAATAATATTGTTAATAAATAAATGAATAGTTTGTGTGAAAGTCTAAAGACAACGCTCCACTAAATAATTTTTTCATCTATTAGGCTGGCACAGATGTATTTTTAATTTATTGTTTCCAGTTTAGGATGTTGAATGCTCGATCTTCTTGACTCAATGCATGGGTTAGGCTTGTGTCTCTATTTTTATGACTAGGCAACTCATTCTATTATCTCCTAATGAGGGTACAGCTCTAAAACTCAGTTTTATGGTTCTGAGGCCGGCTGGTAGTCAG
The DNA here is from genome assembly GCF_038396675.1 of Hydra vulgaris. NCBI lineage: Eukaryota > Metazoa > Cnidaria > Hydrozoa > Anthoathecata > Hydridae > Hydra > Hydra vulgaris. The sequence continues at coordinate 85,377,631 of NC_088931.1, forward strand.
GTTTCTTGAACTCTGTGGTAGCTCTCAGAGAGGCTGGTTCCATCAACAGCTGAAAAATATCAAAGTATTAACAGTGCCATGTTGCGCATGGATGGTGTCCCTGTTTGTACTTTTGGTTTGCATTGTCAAGGCCATATTTGGAGCTCTTTGTTATACTTAGGGTTTATTAATAGTAATGAGGCCATTGCTTGGGCTGTTAAATAGTGTACTGAGTACTGTCTATGCTTTGAGTCAAGTTCTTTAACAAATTTAAAAAATGAATAAAGTACCAAAAACTATAAAACACAAAAAACCATCATCATCACCAAGTTCTCTAAACTTATCATTCACTAATATTCGTGGTCTTCGTAAGTAACTTTTCTCCTGTTGAGTCTTATCTCTTGCAAAGTTCACCAGACCTACTTACTCTTTGTGAGACTAATTTGAGTTCAGCTGTCTCTTGCTCTCCTTCATCTCGAGACTGCACTCTTTTTGATGTTATTTCTGATCAAATTGACCAAGCCCTCTCTCTTTATCCATCAGCCAATATTGTTGTTGTTGGTGACTTTAATGCTCATCACACAGAATGGCTTGGCTCTAGTGTCTGTGACTCTGCATGCGTTAAAGCCCACAGTTTTTGCCTTTCTCAATCCTTATCTCAAATAGTTAACTTTCCAATTCACTTTCCAGACAACTCAAATAATCTACCTTCTCTACTTGACTTACGTCTTGTTTCTGATCCTAGTTACAACATACCTGTTATAGTCTTGCAGAAGTGTTCTCTGGACCTGTCGTCTATACTTTCAAAACTTTTCAACTAGTGCTTATCAGAGTCTTGTTTTCCACCTTGTTGGAAAGCGGCATCTGTTATCCCTATTTTCAAAAGTTCTGGAGAGCGATCTGATTTGTCTAACTACCGTCCTATTAGTCTTCTTCCTATCATACAGGGTGTTAGCCAGCCTGATGGCGCCGCATATAACGCAGTTTCCTAATTGGTTTAAAATACCCAAAGGTTTTTAAGATCATGGTAAAAAAAAAAATTTAATCAGTCTCAGATTTAAATTGTTGCGCTGGACTAGTAAAAAATGCAATTAGTACGCGCGACAAGGAAATGAATTAAATTAATCAATTAAGAATTAAGATCGATTTTTTAATGTGAAAAAAAAAGTGTCGTCATTAACAAGCAAGATCATTCATTCAAAAGTTGAAAAAAAAATGTTTTTAATTTTTAATTGACGTCAGTTATTCTCCAGTTAAAATTGTTCAATGCGTTTAATAAATTATTTTATTAATTTATTTTTGTTATTCAAAAACTCTTTATTTACATTCTTGCTTTTTATCTTAAGTTAGGAAAGTTACCAATAAAATTTGCATATTAATAAATATTATAATATAAAATAAGTTAATAACGTTTTTATATTAAAAGATTTATTAATAATTTCGGTAAAATAAGTTAGCTGGTAAAGTGAAACGAAAATAACAACAACAAAAAAATCAAAAATAAAAACTTGCACTGAAGCGTTTTGTATATGTTATATTTGCGTTAAACATAAAAGAAGATAATTAAATAATATTATAATATTATTAATTATTAACCAATGTTTACAATAATTACAATAATTAATTTTTTTTTAATTTACAAATTCAAAATTTACGTAGATATTTAATGTATATTTGTAAATTGAAAAAAATCGATCTGCCCCTTAAATGTCTTTGTTACTTACTTGGTGTAGTTAAGGCAATTTTAAAATACTATAGCGTCTGTATGATATTTTGTTGACTACTACATATTTCCGTTAAATGATCATGTCTGTGAATCATGAAAAGACGGAAAAAATAAAATGATAAATTTTGCGGTATCATAAAATATAAATGTTTGAAGCAAAAAAACCCAGACCGTAGATTTTTTTTTTTTAAAATCTTCTTAAAATCCTAATTCGCTTGTCCAAATTCGTATAAGATTTTATATAAATACAATTTTTAGGTAAAATGAACATCATAGATTAAAAACTTTTAACGTTTATTGGCGCTTTTTCTTGATTGCAAGTTCTTTTTTAATCCGAATTCTTGTATTTTTTGTAAAAATTGATAGAAATATTGTATTTTGACAACTATATAGAGCTAATAGGTCAGAAACGATTAGAACTAGGATCTATAGTAAATTAAGGCACTTTTTCAAAAGGTTTTAACTAAATTCATGTTAACGCCGATGAGCGAAAGTGATCTAAAGGCTCCAAAATGGTATTCTTTGTATTCGCAATTAGGGGTAGTAAGAAGGATTAGAAAATTATATAAATAAGAGAAAAGTTCTTCAAATATTAAAAAAACCTAAAGCGAAAAAAAATATAACATCTAAAGCTTTTGTTTGGACATAATACACCTATAAAATCATGCCAATTTCAAATAAATAAACTTGAATAATTTGCAAATCGCCTTAATCGCCTTATTTAAATAAAAGTAGCATTATATTTGACAGAAATTAGCGAGCCAACCAATTTTTGAATAAAAGGTTATTAAAATTTCGGAAACTTTAATTTAACTTTCATTTAAAAGCTATTAATTTAAATAAGTTTTTTACTATTTGAATTTATCTTATGATAAAAATTGTAATATAAAATATGATGAACAATAATACGATTACCTATGTAAGAAAGTTAAAAAAATTTTATAAGTATTTTTAAATTTTTAGTTTTAAAATACTAAGTATTTTTTAATCTGAAATATTCGAAATCGTTCCATATAATTAGGGTTGTCAAACGTCTGGATTTTACAAAAATTACAATTTTACGGATCTGGATTATTACAGGTTTGATTTTTTTTTTAGTGTTTTCCTTCGTAAAACCCGTAAAATTCTGGCAGTCCTAAGTATAATGTATAGTTTTTTTATCGACTGTCGTTAAAAAGTTGTTTTAGCAGGTTAAAAAGTTACAAGAGGAACTTGGAAATCGTCAAAAATGTTTTGTTAAAAATTAAATACTATTTAGCATTCTTTTTACATAATAATTTAAAAATGAAAATAAAAATAAAAGAAGACAATATATGTAACTAATCGTTTAAACCTTTTAAAACTGTATTTAAAAGCGATTTACGCAATTAAAATAGATCAAAGTTTCAATAAATAAATTTATTTATTCATTCATTAAAACTGCAAACAATTGTCTTTTGTTCTAGTTTTCTCTCAACAATATTAAACTAAGAAGAGAAGCAATTTAAAAATGAAAACTGACGAAAATTGCTCAAAATGAAACAAGTTGAATAATTATTATTAAACATTTATAAAATATAAAAATATTCCTGAAAAATAAAACAGAAAAATATTCCTATGAATAACCCAGCAAAAATAAAAATTTTTTATTGAAACTTAATTGTATCTAATAAATCTACTTTTTTAAATGTCAGAATGTAATGACCTTTTTTTTTTTTAGCCGCACCTAAATTTCCAATTTCGCTAAAACGCTGTATGAATTTTTTTCCTGGCTAACACCCTGTCATAAGCAAGGTTTTAGAATTTTTAATTAACAAACACTTAACCTCTCATCTTGAATCTAATAACTTACTTTCTGATCATTAACATGGATTTCGTTCTTCTCGTTCTACAGCTGATTTGCTAACAGTAATAACCAATAAGTTTTATCGTGCATTAGGTAAAGGTGGAGATGTTAAGGCACTTGACATTTCTAAAGCTTTTGATAAAGTTTAGGATGCTGGTCTTCTCCAAAACTTTCTTCTTACGGTGTATCTGGTGACATCTTTAAGATTATCGAGTCCTTTCTTTCCAATCGTAGTATAAAAGTTGTCCTTGATGGACAGCACTCTTTCATATTCTGTAACTTCAGGGGTTATTCAAGGTTCAATCCTTAGCCCTATACTCTTTTTAAATTACATTAATGAACTTCCAGATATTCTAACATCTAAGGTGGCGTTGTTCGCTTACAATACTACCATTTATTCTTGTCATGATAAGAAACCAACACTCTCTGATTGCTTGGAGGGGGCATTTGAGCTTGAAAAGGATCTCACTTCTCCTACAGCATGGGGCTCACAGTGGCTGGTGAAGTTCAATACAGATAAAACTCAATTTTTTTCAGCTAATCCTTATCGCAATAATTTAGACCTTCCTATATTTATGAACGTTAATGTACTTGATGAGTCATCAAACTTTCATCTTCTAGGATTAACTCTTACTTCTGATCTTTATTGGAAACCATATTAAATCCGTTGCAAAATTAGTATTTGCTAAGGTTGCATCTCTTTATCAAGCTTGACACTTTCTTACTCCAGATTCTATCCTCTACTATCCTCTATTATTCTATTCTCTATAAATCTTAAATCCATCCTTGTATGAATAATGTTGCCATATCTGGGGCGGATCTTCTAATGATGCCTTTTCTCTTTTAGACAAGGTACAAAAACGCATTGTAAACATAGTTGGACCTGCTCTTGCAGCCAACCTTCAACCATTATCACATCATTGTAATGTTGCTTCTCTTTTTCTTTTCTACAAATGCTACAATGGACACTGCTCTAAAGTGCTAGTGTCTCTTGTGCCATCTACCAAATTTTGTTCTCATGTTACTCGTCATTCAATAAAGTCTCATCCTTTTTCTGTTACTGTTCTTAAGTGCGGCAAAAACTCTTTTTTGTTTAGTTTTTTTCTCAAACATCAGTTCTTTGGAATTCACTTCCTCCATCTTGCTTTCCTGATTCATATAATTTGCAATACTTTAAGTTGTCTGTCGATTGTTATCTTGCTCTACAATCTTCATCTTTTCTCTTCCAGTAATTTCCAATTCTAATTAGTGGTTGCTTGCAGCCTTGTTGGAAGCAAAGATGTTAAAAAAAAAAAACAAAAAAAAAAAAAAAGGTTAGGTAACAAATTGTAAATTTGTAACAAGTTTGAAACCAAATTTTGTATTTAATGAGCAACTTTTTTAATGAATGCTCGTGCAAAAACCAAAAGCTCTTGTAAGAAGCTGTTTCTCGTAAGAAGCTTGCATAGCGTATTTGGAGAGCTTTTCTCCGCTCTTGCACTCATTTACTACCGCCAAGGCCTATATATATATATATATATATATATATATATATATATATATATATATATATATATATATATATATATATATATATATATATATTTATATATATATATATATATGTATATATATATATATATATATATATTTATATATATATTTATATATAATCATAAAAATATATATATATATATATATATATATATATATGTATATATATATATATATATATATATATATATATATATATATATTTATATATATATATTTATATATAATCATAAAAAAATATATATATATATTACTTTAATTTTAATACAATATAAAACTTTAATTTTAAGAAATGTTTATTTTTCATATTTTCTATATTAATTTTTTAAATACTTAAAAGCTATTCAACTTAACCCAGACTCCAAACATCCAGCTCAGTAATATTTTTCTGGATTTGTAATTTTTATAATTCTGGTTAAAAAATTTTTTAAACAAATATTATTGAACTTAATTTACTTTATATTTGTTTCATTTTATTATGTTATTAATTTTTTCAATAGGCTTTTTATCATAAACATGTTTGCGTCTTGTTCATTAAAAATTATTTTTGTTTTTATAGCTTAGGATTTCTATAGCTACAATTTCTTTATCAGATTTGCATATATTTAAAATTTAAAATACAAACAGTTACATTGCTGTAATTGGCTAAAAAATAACAAACTTGTTTACTTGTTTATTGTAAATTCCAAAACAAAAATTGATATTTTAATAGATCATATCAGTAAAAAAAAAAAAAGTCTTCGATGAAAATGATTATGATGAGTTAAGTTGCAAAGAAAACTAGATAACAGAGATAACAGAGATATCTTCTAAATTAAATATATTGTAATAAATTTATTTGAAATCAATTCTATTTTTTTAATTTAAAAATGGGCGAAAACTTAATGCCACTATAACAGAGATATCTTCTAAATTGAATATATTGTAATAAATTTATTTGAAATCAATTCTATTTACTTAATTTGAAAATGGGGGAAAACTTAATGCCACTATAACAGGCACCTAGTTGAAACAAACTTAAGCACCATACTGTCACATCTGTAGACATTAGTAGTCTCTAATATCACTTCTTTTGTTTTTATTTTATATACTATTGCACATATTTTTTTTTAGTCATCATTTCATAAGCTAACACCTATATCTCAATCAAATGATTTATTTTATTAGGTGCAAATTTCTAAATTTACAAATAAACAATATAATTTTCAAAAGCATATTTCTAGCCAATTGAATTGCTAAAATTTCTTGTTTCATTTGATGTTGCTAAGTAGTTTTGTTATTATAACACTCTAAAGTCTTACAATCATTGTTTTTATTGGCAACAGTTTTATTTTTAAAACTGTTTTCAGTTTCACATCTGTCAGTTAACATAACTAGTTGTACATAACTAGTTATACTATTAAAGTTTTTAGTTTTTATAGCTTTCTGTGAACTTAATTTTCATTGATTTTCATTTTGGTTTCGACAAATATCGTTTATACAAATATAGTTATACCTATATTTGCTCATAGAATATGGTAAAAATCTATCTTTTCATTTTCTTCTTATGGTGTTTTTTGTAGTGAGGTCTGTTTTATTGCGATAATGGCTTACATGATGTAAGCAACAGGCGATGATAAAGATAGCAAAGATACATCCCTGATAAAATAAAATAATGAAAATGAAATTAAACAAAATGTAAAAACAAAGCAAAGACTAAGTAAATGATTGTGTATATATATTGTATATATTTTTTTATTTATTTTTTATTTATTTATTTTTGTCAAGCAACTGTTTACAATTAAAGATGATTTTCGACATATAAAATATTTAAAAATATTAAATACAAAATACACTTTATCATATATAGTAGTTTCAAGACTGGAGAACCTGAAGAAGATAAAATCTTATCATCAGTAACCTTTAATAATAATAAAGACAGTAAAAGTTTATTGTTAGAAAAAATCAAGTAAGGAATCTTGATTGACAATTAGTTCAATTATGTTCTTTTTGAATTTTTGAAAGGTATTGGCTTCTCTTAGTTTACAACTCATGCTTGTAAAATGGTTCCATAGCGTTGGGCCACGATAGGAAATGGCAAAGCTCGTATGTTACGTAAGCTCGTAATATATATATATACATATATATATATATATATATATATATATATATATATATATATATATATATATATATATATATATATATATATATATATATATATATATACACACATTAGGTGCCAAAATTATTCATACTTTTATAGCTTTTATTAAGATTTGACTGGTATTTTTTACTTAGCCCATTTTTATGACAACCAACCCTGCAGAAATGCTAATTATATTGCATAGATCAGCAACCTATCATTTTTAAATTAAGGAATCCCCTTTTTTTGATGTTGTATTTCATTGCAAAATCAGCAGTTTTTTGTGAGATAAAAATATTCATGCGGTGGTGGTAAGATTATTTGATATGAATTTTTTTCTAATTTATGAAACTGTTTGATTAATATTTTGTTTAGTGCTTTATTTTGTGACTTTAATTTACGTGATAGTGGAACTTAATTTGATAAAAATGTCGAAATATTCATTAAAATGTCTTTAAAAAAAGAAATCAGTTCGAATTTAAGACAATTAATCGTAGATGACCATAAAAGTGGTTTAGGTTACAGTAAAATAGTTCAAAAATATAAAAAAAGTAAAGCTAGTGTACAATCAATAATAAAAAAATATAAAATGCATGGTACTGTAAAAAATATGAAGAGGACAGGTTGACACTCTCCATTCTTGCAGTATATTTAAACAAAAGTTGTTAATAAAAATTACTGTACAAACAATGTCAACTATATTTAACTTTTCGATATTAAAAATGTAAGCTCTTTACAAATTACTTTTCTTTAAACATGCTAAAATACTTCATTGTAATGCAATAAAATTTAACAAATCATGTGATTTTGCAATAAAAAGATACAAATGTTTCCCTAAGGTTTTTCAAAAGAAAGGAATTTTCTAAGTATGTTGCATATATAAATGTTATAGAGAATTCAATTATCTTTCCAATTATGTATTTGATAAAACTAATTTTTTATCCTATATGTCCTGTTTTATGCCTAAATATTAATCTGATAAATAAAAAATACGGTAATTCTTGGAATATTATTTCCATTGTACTATAATTTCCTGTTAATTTTAGTTACTTAATTTTTTCTTCAGGAAAATAAAATGAATTAAAAAGTAGTTATGTGGCGTAACTTGTTTAACGTTTAAAACTATCATTCAGTTACTAACTGAACATTAGTTTTAAAAAATGAATGTTTTTATGAAACTCAATTACTTATTACGAAGTTTAATGACAATGGAATGTATGAAATTTTCGATAATCACTCAGAATAGAGATGTGCCGAAACCAGTTTATGCTGAGTCCCCAATTCCATGTACCCGGCAAAAAATACTGGGTTCAAGTCCAGGTACCCGGCACCAGGTCCATATAAAAAAGTTGGAATATAAGCTTGTGAAATCTCTAGCGCTGAATTATTTTTACAATTCTTTAATAAACAACTATATTTACACTCGCGGTCACAAATTCCAATTACGCAAACTAAATTGTAAACTCAATGTTGGTAAATATTTTTTCTCCTTCAGGTTTGTTAACATTTGGAATAACTTGCCGCCTGATGTAGTTAATGCCAAAAACATCAAGAGCTTTAAAATTAGAGTAAACTCTATCAACTTCGAAAAATTCTCTTGTGAAAAAATTCTCTCACGCAATAAAAAAAGCTATTCAAATAGCCATATAAATCAGTTTCTTTTTTACAATATATTCTGATTGTTTTGCAAAAGTATATTTTAAAAAAATTTTTAAGTGAGACACATCTATATTGAGTAAATATGGCTTTGTGGTTATCGGCTCCATAACACTCTTAGACTTTTCAATAACACTCTTAGACTTATAACAAGAAGTTTATTGGTTAAAGTTTAAACTAAAAGCAATCCTGTTAACAATATTTTGACACAATTTAAAGTACCACTTAAACAAATAGTTACAGCACTTAAAGTTAATTTTAATTAAAATTACTGCAGCAAAATGGCCGATTCCGGGAACACTGTAAAACAGCTGAATTACCGGGTCCCCTGATCTGAACCGGGTGCCTGGCACATCACTAATTCAGAGTAAAGTTAACTTTTGTTTGTTGGCAATTAAGAGTTAAATTTGTAACAATAAATGAACAAAAGTAAAAATTTAAGTGTTTATAACAATATTGTTAATTACACAGTTTATTTTTTGAATGAATGAACTTTTAATCTTTAACTCGCTATTTTATTTTACATTAGGAAAACACAAACTTTTTCAGAAAGTTTCAATTCTTTTCCATATTCTCTTTGATTTAGTTATAATAAAAATAACGAATACAAAAACATCATAAAAGTTTTAAGATTTAGTTATTTTTAAACTTCAATGTCTTAAATGTTTAAAAAACCATAGTAAATGTACCTTATTAATATAACGCATTTTTTTAAATTATACTTGGTGATTTAAAATTATACTTGGTGAAAAAAAAAAATATTTTTTTTAATCATTAAGTTTACCGAAATTATCTCTTTAATTTAAAAGGCATTTTAAAGCACTTTGAAAATTATTAACCTTTAGTAAAAATTAAATAAACAGATTTGCTAGTATTTAAATTGAATTTAAAATTATAGTTAGAACATTTTTTAATGCTTGTGTTTTGTATTCAAATAGTTATTGTCTATATAGTATATTATTGGAATACAAAAAATGTTTAGGCTAAATTTTTTTGATTAAAACTAAATAACAAATACATACGAATAAAATTAAAATTGTTGTTTTAGTCAAAGCTCGTCATCTCCATTTTTTCGGTTTTGGAAGTCTGTATAATGTTAGCCGCAATCTGCAGACTTAATAATTTGTTTCATGCGTGTTTAATTCATAACAGTTTCGGTATATAATATGAACATAGGTTGTCTTGGCACTTGGAGATCCCTTTAAAGTATTTAAAACATTTAATAGCTACTAAAATTAAAATTACTAAAATATAGTTACTAAATGTTTAAAAGACTTAAAATAATTTCTAATAAATATTTACAAATAGCGTAGCATTTGTAACTTAAACAAAATCTTAAATAAAATTGTTTTTTCAGCATAACATGCTTACTTTTGGAAAAAAATAAACAAGGTAAACATAAACAAAGTAATGAATAAAAATCATTGCTGGGGCACCAGTTTTAACTAGGGAGGGAGAACAGGGCTGTCCTAAGAACACCCCCCTTCCACATCTACCTTGCCCCTCCCAGAAAAAAAAATTAAACTCTGGGTTCGTCACTGTCTTTACGCACATGTGGCCCTAGGTACAAGCAAACTATATGGCCCTAGATAAAAGACTCGATAGCCTTATGAAAAATGTTGTCTATTAACAAACCTGGATTGAGAGGAAATATATTGAATATCGCATTTAGTACTTAAGTAACAAACATATACAATAACTTATAGAGAAGAATTTCCTCTAGGGTTGTAAAACAATCTAAGATACCAGTGACAAAAATTTACTTTAGACCAACAAAAAGCATTTTCTGATTATAACTTGCTGTAACAACGCTTTCTGAAAATAAAAATTAAAAAGTAAAAATTTTTATAACTAATCACCTGATTGAGAAGTAAGAACTTAGAATTTTATAGTCTAATAAAGTGGGATGACCCTAGGTTCAAGGAAGCCCAAGGTACACAAACTATATATATGTGTATTAATATATAGTTATGTTTCATATTAAAAACCATTTTAATTGTATTTCACTCATAAAATTGTAAGAAAATAGTTTATTAAAAACAACCTTTTAATTCAATTTTAAAAATGTTGCCGAGGTAATGCTGAGGTAAATGGTGTTTTTTTAGTTCTCTTCATTTATTTTCTGAGGCTAAAAAAGCTAAATTTCACACGCTGTATATGTATATGTATATATATGTATATAGGTATATATATATATATATATATATATATATATATATATATATATATATATATATATATATATATATATATATATATATATATATATATTTATATATATATATATATATATATATATATATATATATATATATATATATATATATATATATATATATATATATTTGTATGTATGTATGCATGTTTTTAAAAAAAAACAATCACACATAGGGTGGGGAGAATTATCTGAAGAAGATCAGCAAAATGTGGCACTTGTAATAAAATTTAAAAAGCATGGCAAATTAAAGTTAAAAAAAGAAAACAAAATAAATATAAAAGATGAATGCAAAGATGAGAAAAAAAAAGAAATAAAAGATGAAAAAGTGGACAAGTATAAGGTTTGACTGGTGTTGAAATTATTTTTTATTTTATATACCTGTTAAATCCATCATTAAACATTGAAAAGGAACACTTAGTGCTGTTTCTTATAGATTTTAAAAATTTATATTTAAATTTATAGAATTTAAAAAAATATATTTTGTTGTGTAACAATGTGTTTTGTTTTAGTTGCAAAACAAAGAATATTGGGATATGAGAGATAAGCTACAAAAAAATGTTCCAAATAATGTGTTGAGAAAATTATTGGATGCAAATAATTATAATACCACTGGAGGAGAAAATACTGTAAAACATTTATTAATTATTTTTTAATTAATTTTATTAATTACTTTTTAATTAATTAAAAACTGTTTAACAATTATGATTTTTTTAGAAATTTAATTTTTTTTTTAATTATCAAATTATTTTGTTAAATTTTGCTTTAATTTAATATAGTTATTGGAGCGCTGTGCAGATGGCATTTGCTTTGGTGCACTTTCGACCTGTTCTGAATGTAAAACAGGAAATTTAGTTTACAGGTTAATTTTATTTTAGGAATAGTTTCAGGAGTATTAAAGCATTTATAGTTTATAAATGATTTTATAATTATTTATAATTAAAACAAATAAAGTAAATTGTTAAGGCTAAAGTTATATTATAGTTTTTACTGATTTTTCCTTTCTCTATTTTTTCTGAAGTTCCCTGGAAAATGTTGAAAATGAGGAAAAAACAGTGATATTTAAAGTTTTCATGGAAAAATCTTGAAAATGAGGAAAAAACAGTGATATTTAAAGTTTTTATGGAAAAATGTTTAAAACCAGGAAAAAACAGTGATATTTAAAGTTTTTAGAGAAAAATTATAGAAGCGAGGAAAAAACAGTGGTATTTAAAGTTTTTATGGAAAAATGTTGAAAAAGAAGAAGAAAGGTGATTTAAAGTTTTTAGGGAAAAATCTGGGAAGTTTTAATAAAGAAAAAAAAGAATCAGGAAAAACTTTTTTAAAATTTATTTTGATGTTTTAAATGAATAGACATTTTTCTGTTTTTCATTAAAAGTGACAATCAATATCCAGGATTTTGATACCATTAAAGTTAAATAGGCATAACTAATAAATAAAAGTTCATATTTATATATTAGATATATTAAGTTCATATTAGACATATTAAGTTCATATTAGACATATTTTCAGCAATTTTAGCGCAATAATTTTAAACTGGCTTCTAAAGATCTGTTTAGTTATGGTTTTAAAAGAATTCATTTTTCGGAAAGGGTTTAAAAAACTCAATGATGTTTAAACAACTTATGTAACAATTTGAACGATGTCCACTGGGTTAACACAAAATATTTTTAGATAATGACATCATAGCACAAAAATTGTGTGTTAGTGCTGATAAATTACATTACACTGTTAATTATAGGATCATAGATTACTTCCATAATATATATATATATATATTTTTGTTATTCACCTCAAGGCTAAGAAGGCCACTACAGATGAGGAGGCTACTTAATAGTGTTTATAACCCTCTCTCAACTCTATAACTCCGAAACAAGAACCTTCATGAACAAGGTCGCTGCGCGGAGAAACAAGTTGAGCGCGGTACTACCAGGGACGTAGTGGGAATCAAAAACGAAAACGAAATTTAATTGACAAGTGTTATAGATTAAGATTAAATTAAAATTGAAATGAAAATTCACAAATCATTAAATCTATATAATATTTTAGCAATTTTTTGAATCAACAGATTTTGAAAAATTCAAAGTATGAGAAACAACATGAACATATTTGTCAAAAATGGTTCTAGTATCTATGGCTGGTATCCATGGCTGGACCAAATGATTGTATAAAGTTTGCTAAAGTTCTCATAATTGAGAAAATAAACTTTCTAAAATAATTAGTATTGTCAATCACTAGCAGTTTTGTTACATAAAACTGCTAGTTTTATGTAGTATGGTATTCTTTTTATACAGATGTTTTTTTTATTTACATTTATTATCATGAAATATAAAGACCTCACTGCAAATTTAATTTGACAGAATTTACGCAATGACACAGGAGTGCACTAAGTAGCACACAAGGATTATTTATTGATTACTGGATCTACAATATTTCCACATTTTGTGCAACAAGATGGATGAAAAAAAAAGTTGTAGGTTTTTATGTAGTCATGCTTTTTGAAAAATTGCAATAAAGTTGCATCTAGAATAATTGCAATAGAATTGCAAGTTTAAAAATTGCATCTAGAATAATTGCAATAGAATTGCAAGTTTAAAAATTGCAGTTTAAAATAGAAAAATTGTTGTTGTAATAGTAATTAATGATAACCTACTGACATTAACAATTTCTATTGTTGCTGAAATCTTATTCAACTTTCATATTCATTCCTTATTCAACTTTATATCATACTAATATCTCAACAGCCTCATTTTATTTGACATAAAATAATTAATTTCTTATCTTTCGTGGTTGTTTGTAAATCTATCTTTTGTGGTTGTTTGTTGTGGTTGTTTGTTGTGGTTGTTTGTGGTTGTTTGTAAATCTTAAATTAAAAGTAGTAAATCAAAAACTTTCCTTTTTCGATTCAATTTTTATTTTTTGCTTTAGTTCTATAATTAATGATCTTAAAAAAAAAAGTAAATATTATTATACAATTATAATTAACTACATTATAACACAACTAAATATATAACAATTAAATATGATAAAGTAAATTAAAAATGTTTAAGAAAAGTTTGTAGTTATTAAACCTGAAATCTCTATTTTTTTAAATATTTTAAAAACTGTTTTTTAATGATTAGAATAGTATTTACTTTCTATTCATTTTTGCTACAAAAGAAAGAACCCCTTTTGATTCTCTATAAATCTCTTTTTTGTTCTTGTATGGAACACTGTTTTCTCATTTTGATTCTTTTAATAAGGCTTTCTCTGCTTTAGACAAGTTTCAAAAATGCATTCTAAATGTTTTTAGATCTGCTCTAGCTGCCAGGGTCATAGGATTGCATCTCTCTTTTCTTTAAATACTACCGCTGCTTAATCATCACTTGTTCACCAATTCCCAATCTTGCACACTCACCATTCTTCTTTATTTTCTATTTACTCCCAACGTATATAATATTATATTAAATATACTTATATAACTTAGTTATTGTTACTGCCTTTCTGGGAGTAAATTTGTTAATTTAAAAAAAAAAAAAGTTTAAACTTTAACAAAGATATCAAAGGATAATCATAATAAAATGTTAATTTTTATCCCAGTATATTAAATGCAATTTATTTATACAGCCAAATGTTAAAGTAAATAATTAATTTTTTATGTTTCTTCATTAGAACAGAAGGTTATCAGTGTACTGGGCATGTCAGTGGCTGGACAAGTTGTACCTTTTTGACACAAACGCCAAAAAGAAAAATATGGCACATTCCTAAGGAATTGCTATTAGAAAATGACTTTTTGTAAGTAGATGTATATATATACAGTGGCTTGCCATATTATTGGTCTTGATGGGAAAAAAGCAAAATTATGTCATAATTATGATTTTTGTGTTTAAATTAACTTAAATGACAATTTTTTATCATTTAAGGATATTTTACTATGGATAAATAAAAATCTATGTATTTTCAAAAACAAATACATTTATATTTAAATATATCTATTTAAAAGATAATAATGGAAAATTTATATATTTAAGAGATAATAATGGAAAAAAATAAAAGAAAATCATGAAAGAATTAAATACCAAATATTTTGTAGTATGTCCATTTGCTGCAATTACGCTGTGTATGTGCCGTGGCATACTCAAAATACACTTTTTAACTGTTGTTTGCACATTTCACTGTGGTTCCACACATAAAATAGTTTTTCAATCAACTTCTGCTTTGTTGTTATTGTGCTTTTGGCCATTTTCCACATGAGCAACTCAAGAACAATCTTAATCGGATTTAAATCCGGAGAATTTTCAGGCCAATCCAAGACATCATTTTTTTTCTTTTAAATACTTTGTAATGGTGTTAGCCATTTTTTTCATTTGGAAACTATTGTGCCAACTGTTGTATTAGTCTATCATTAATAATTTCCGGATACTGATCTTGTCTTATTGTCCCTTTTACTATATGCAGCCTTAGAGTGCCTTAAAAATTAATTACTGACTACACCATGACAGATGTAGGATGATAAGAAGGTTTGAAAAGGTACCAAAATCAAGTTAAACTTTTAAACAATTAAAGACTTTTATTTAGCATTACTTTTTTCCAGCAATCCTCTGTGAAGTTTTTTATATATTTTCGCCCAGTTTAGATGTTTCTTCACCATAATGGGTGTTAACTTTAGTTTACAAGCTGACCAGCATGAAGTTAAACCAAATTCTTTAAGGTGTCTCTAGATTGTACATTGGGAAATATTTATTCTCCGTTCATTGACAATCTTGGTCAATAAGTTGACAGAGTGTTTTCTTTGTTGTAGACAAATATATTTAATTTTTCTGTCAGTCCTGGGTGTTGTCAATCTTTTTCTTCCATAAGCGCCTTTATGAGCAGGTTGTAAAGACGCTATGGAGTTATGTCAAAATATAGTTTTTGCTTCACTCTTTTCACTTTGCTTTGATAAATGTTGACCTCATGCTTGTATTTTTTAATAATCCAAGAATGTTACCTAGTTTTCGTGGAGAAATATCACATGCCCTCCCCCCATTGCTAAAAAAAGAAGATAATATTCAATATGATTGTGTACTTATCCATAAAATAATAATTTTATATATTTTTGTTTTAAAAATGTATTAAGATATACACACCTTTGTGATTAATAAAATATACAATGTTAGTCACAAAATAATCTTCACAACTAGGTATTCCAATAATTTTGTTAAAATTATTGGAATATCTCATTGTGATTTCCAACTATTTCTAATTATTGAAATTGTTGTTGTTCCAATTATTGGAATACCAATATCCTGTTGGTATTCCAATGTCCTGTTCAAGCTGACAACATATGGTAAGAATGACAATAAAAGATATGAGCAATGTATATATATATATATATATATATATATATATATATATATATATATATATATATATATATATATATATATATATATTTATATTTATACACAGTGGTTTGCCAAGACCTTATTGGGGGTTAAAACCATTCTGAGATGCTAAAAATGCTGAGTAGAATTTGCACAATATTGCTCCTTATACAACTATAAAAGAGATTAGAAATACATTAATGAACAGTTAGTGTATTTGAGGAAGAATCATTATTATTCTTTACTGTAATTAACTTTAAAGTTCATCCCAAATTGCTTTCTGGCAAATGCATTACATTTTTTTACACTGATTTCTTATCAGGCTTTTATTCACAACTTAACTGTAGAAATAGCTGAATGTGTAAATGAAGAATAGCTTTGCATAAGATAATGTTGTTAAACGACTATACAAATTATGTTACAACTGTTTATACTGACCTTCTAAGTCAATTAGATGAAAACATAAGTATTTTGATTGTAAATTTAACCATTTTTGTTTAGCCATTTAAAAATAGGCCAAACTTGGTTTTGTCAGAGTGTACACTAATAATTTGCACCACAACAACTGAAGATTTTAGTTTATAATTATTTTTAGGGCAAGTTACTTTCAAAACTAGGCCCAGTAAAATGTGCATACATCAACTGATTTTTGTATGTACACATACAACAAATAGTGTTGTATGTGTACATACAATAACTAATAGTTTTTTTGTTTGGGCAAATCTATCTTTAGTCTAATAATATAAGTTGTTATAAATTTCCAACTGCTTTTTATAATTTAACCGTTGATGGGAAATAATAGGCTTACAGAAATTTGAGTTTATTTTTGGTATTGCATTTTTAAACTACATTTTTGACATTTTGAAAAAATTTTAAATATTTAAAAATACTTGACTCATTTTTAGTTCAAATAGGTCCTCAATAGAAGAAAATTAGTTAACTCTGAAAATAGTTTTTTTTCGAGTTAAAACCTAAATTAGTTTATTAACCTTTAAATTTATTTGAAAAATAACTTAAAAGGTTCAAATAACTTAATTTTGTGGAAATTTTGAATTATCTGCAGGTTTTTTATATGGTCTACAAATTTGTACATAGATCATTTTTGAGCCCTTATGTGTCTATGTGTATATTTTCATTAAAAATATATATTTCTTTAATTAAAAAAATATTTGTCTATTGTTTATGATTAATTAATAATAGTAAAAAAAGTTATATATAAATAATATAAATTCAAAAAAAAAAAAAAAAAAGAGAAAAGTAAATGCCTAATATTTTGTTTTTGTTTTTAGTTTTTGTTTATATATTATATTTGTTTTCTGTTTTTAGGTCAACAATAAAGCCAAAGGTTGAAGAAAGAATTTTTATGATAACAACTAAAATGTAAACTCAATTTTTAATTTTTTTCTTTTGGTATTAGTTTTAAAAAACCAAATGATAAAACTAGTTATGTTAGCATGATGACATTAAATAATATTGTTTATTTAATTTTTAGGAATACTGACATAAAAGAATCTCAAAAGCGTCCTTTAGAAAACAGAAAAGTCATAGTTATTGGAAAACTTAAAGAATCAAAGGTGAGCTATAGTTTCTTACTTAAAGTTTAAATAACGTTTACTATATAATATACTATGATGTAAATCAAGTTTACCGTATATCAAATCCATAGCAAAATTAGCATCTGTTAATGTTGCATTTCATTATCGAGTTAAACACTTTCTTACTCCAAATTCTCTTCTTTATCTCTATAAATCTCAAATCCGGCCTTGTATGGAATACTGTTGCCATATCTGGGACAGATCTTCTAATGGTGCCCTTTCTCTTTTAGACAAGGTGCAAAAATGCATTGTAAACATAGTTGAACTTGCTCTTGCAGCCAACCTCAAACCACTATCACTTTGTCAAACACTATAATAAGCACTGCTCTAAAGAGCTAGCGTCTCTTGTGCCATCTACTAAAATTCATTCTCGTGTTACTTGACATTCAATTAATTCTCATCCTTTTTCTATTGCTATTCCTAAGTGCTCCAAAAACTCTAATTCCTCTAGTTTTTTTCCTCGAACATCAGTTATTTGGAATTCGCTTCCTTCATCTTGCTTTCCTGATTCATATAATTTGCAATCTTTTAAGTCTTCTGTCAATTGTTATCTTGCACTACATTCTTCATCTTTTCTAACTGACTCTAATTAGTGGTTGCTTGCAGCCTTGTTAGAAGCGAAGATGTTAAGAAGAAGAAAGAAGTTTTTCTTTATCATTTCATCATATATATATTTTAAATTTAAATTATAGTTAGATTAGAATTTAAACTATTCCTGCTTAAAAACCACTAGTTTATATTTCAATTGACAATGTATCCGCTTAAAAAGTGTCATTATTAGTAACGTTGCATATTAGTTGCATATTAGTTGCAGATTGATTTAATACTAAAAACTTTTTTTTTTAAAACAAGTTTTTAAATTTAGACATTTTTTTTTGCACAAAAAAAAAAGAAATTATATGCCATAAAATCGCCTAAGTTTGGTCACCATGTAACTTCGGTCATTTAAGAAAAATTATAAAAAAAGCATGCTAAACTCAAATTTTACAAGCTTTTTTCTCAAATAATATTTGTAATTAGTTCGTAAATATGAATCTATAAAAAATATGATAATGTTTATATGCAACCCGCTGAAATAATTCTTTAGCAAAACAACAGTTTGAAAAAATGCATACTATTAAAATCTAAAATAAGCAAAATATTAAAATAAATGATCATATTTAATCTTAGTATTACTAAGAATCACCAAATTAATCATATTTACAAAAAAAAAAAAAAAAAAAAAATTAGTAATTACTTTTTAAATAACCACTTTTTTTATAAAAATTATTGAAATTTTGAAATACTCTATCTTCGATCATTTACAGATAAACAACAAAGGAGACAACTAGCAGTAATATTGTGAAATGTTGATAAGTGTGAATGTAAAATTTACCGGTAACTTTACCTGTAAATTTACCAGTAAATTTTGACATTTTTATAATTGATACACACCGTTGTATTTTATTAAAATATTTGTGGTATTTAATTAAAATTTTGTGGTATTTGATTAAAAAGAGTGGTATTTGATTAAAAAAACCGTGGTATTTGATTAAAATATTTGTTCATAATTTCAAAATTATGAACAAATTGTGACATTTTTTTTGGACATAAAAGTACAGCTCAACAACAATTATGGATGCGTTGCAAATCCTGTGACAATTAAATTAATCTTGCTGTTCTACTATGGTCAACGATTTGTGCAAGAACTTCCATTAAACATACAAAGCTCATTTAAAGCAAAGCAGTGTCTTTTTTTTAATTGAAAATACCTTTTTAAATTAATTAAGAAATATATTTTCAATTTTATTAACCAGTGGCGTAGCAAATGTAATAATGGCCAGAGTAATAAAATAATTGACTAATTACAATAAAAATTAAAAATACTACTACTTATATTTAAAAAGGACTTTTTTTATGAGCTCCCTCTTGTTTTCTTTGATGCCCCAAAAGACTTTTTATTTTGAACCCGAGGCAACACCCTCCTTAGATACTGGTATTGCCTGAATTTATATCGTAATTTTAACAATAAAACAACATTTAAAAAATTAGTTTTTATTATTTGTGACACTAAGTTTGTGATACGTTATTAGTATTTATTTAGTGGCCAAACTTATGAGATGGTTTTGAAAGTTCGGTCAAAGTAGATACTTTCATTTTAAATTAAATTTTGAGTACTAGTTTTTATTTTTAATTTTTTTTATTTTTACAATATCAGTTATCAATATAATTTTCTATTTGTTTCAGGAAGAAAAATTGAAATTTTTTTATTTATGTGTGTTAAATAAATGTTCAAAGCTTAAGTGACCGAGCTTAGGCGGTTTTACAGTATGTATATATATATATATATATATATATATATATATATATATATATATATATATATATATATATATATATATATATATATATATATATATATATATATATATATATATATATATATATATATATGTCAGAGAACTCTACTTCAGAGACCAAGCATTATTTACAAATGTGTTGCATCCTCCCCAAACATACCTAACAAAACATACATTGGTTCAACAGGGTATGTGGAAAATTCAATGTGCAAGCCACAAGCAGTCATTCAAGAGCAAAATCTAGCAAAAACTATGCTTTCAAAATACTTAAGCGATACAAAAGTATTATTGTTGTTTTTAAAAAATTAAAAACAACACTAAGTTTAACATGGTCATCAAAAAGTGCTCCACATACAATAACACCACAAAAAAATGTCTACTTTGCTTATGCAAAAAACTAATAATTTTTATATAAAAATATTCTCACAAAAAAAAATCATATTTTTATAAAAACCCTTGGAATTAGGATTGGCATTTGACAATGCCAACCTAACTGCCGACCCCAAAGTGTTTGAGGTCGGCAAAAAATTGCAGACCTTATTTCAATGTTATATGGTAAGGCCTTTGTATCAAATATTTTTTGCCAACCTGATACCGATCTCTTAAAAAGTTGGCAAATTATTGCTGACCTTATTTTTCCTAATTCGGAGGGTTGAACTTAACTCTGTATGTGTGTATATATATATAAACACACATACACACACTGTAAAGTTATATATATATATATATATATATATATATATATATATATATATATATATATATATATATATATATATTTATTCTCTTAATAAAACTAAATCAAAGTATATTTTCTTAATAAAACTAAATAAAAGCAATATTGATGATACAAATATATATATTTTTTACCTGATAGGGTGTTATTGAGAATAAAATACAGTTGTTAGGTGGAACTCTTTCAGCTGCTGTTAGTAAATCTTGCTACTGTTGTATAAGTACACAAGGTAAGATATAGTTTTTATATTTTATTTAACTTTTTAAAGTAAATAAATAATGATTGCATATTATTAAGCTTGATATAGATTTGATTATAAAATGTTCAAAAGTTTTATTATAATTTAAATACTATGATTGGGTTGCAAAAAATAACTTATAACTAATCATTATTTTATGCATGAAGTGAACTGAAATACAAATCATAATTAAAAATCAAAAAAAGTTTTCAGTTTGTTCAGACCAGTTGTTCTAAAAACAAAAATAATTTGAAAAAGCAAAAGCATTTACTGTATGCAAGAAGCTAAGTTTTTATTATTCAAAATTTCAAGTCTTCCTTTAAGTCTGATGTGTGATTTCACTGTAAAGCAAGAAGCAAGTCATATAATATAACTTATGAATACCAATTACTTAATAATATTAAATAACATTTACTAATATCATATAACTTTACTTAATTGTCTGTGAATTCAAAAATATGTTTATACTAGGCAAAGTTGTTTAGGTATATGTTATATATTCGAAGACCAAACTGGAAAAATGATCAAGCTACATTTTTATTGTTTTGAGTAAATTAGATTTTAAACTTCAAAACACCATAGCTCACTTATTTGTTAAGCTTTTTTAATTTTCTCTTTTTTATTATTTACTTGAGTTTTCTAGTTATATAGTCAATTATTATATAGTTAAACTGCAGCCGAATATAACAGGGGCAAAAACCAAAAAAAAGCAAAAATGCAGCTTGATCGTTTTTCCAGTGTGGTCTTCATTTATTTACAAAAGTAATTTAGATTCATAATTTTTATTAATAAAAATATTAAAATATTAACAATTTTAATATTTTTAATATAAATTAAAAAAAAAATTATTATTTTGGATTTTACTATGACATTTTTAAACTAAAAATCAAAAAAGTGCGTTTTTATAAGATATAAAAGACTTTTGATAAAATCTGCCATGCTGATTTTTTCTCTGAACTTGCTTTGTATAGTATATAAAAGAAAGTTTTTAAAATTGTTGAAACACGGATAACAATCTCTTTTATTTCCAGTAATTTTTGCGTTACTACAAAGTTGCAAATATGATGATTCGTGCAACCCATTGTTGAATGACCTTAAAACTATAGTTTTAGGCAGACAAGTTAACATTTAAATAATTCTTTGGAACCTCAATATATTTTTTGTATGTTAGAAAAAAGGTTTTTATGCAGTTTTGTGAGTTTTGTTTTTTACACTTTTGTGAGTTGTGCTTTTAACACCATTTAAAAATGAAACAAACACAACAAGCTAACTATTGAAAAATATTGATATGCAAATCAGGATTGATAATTTAGAACAACAGTTTTTTTAAATTAATGTTAGAAAAAATAGTTTAATTTTTTTGAAATCCTTATTTATATTCAATTTAAAAAAATTATTTTTATTTTATTTTTAATTTTTGTTTTTAATTAAAGAATTAAATTTCAATTAAAGATGAAATTGAAAAATCTACTAAAAAAATGCAAACAGTAAAAACATGCAATATTCCTGTTGTAACGGAAAATTTTCTTGATGCGGTTCAAAATGGTGAAACAGATGCTCTTATGAAACATTCTATTGCACCTTGGGGAACAAATGTAAGTGGATTTTATTGTAAATAAGTATAAAAATGTAAAGTTAACAGATAGTTCTAAAACTCAAAATTTTTTATTTTAAATTTCAATCTCTTACTCAAATAAATTTTTGACTTGTTTTTAAGACAACTTTTATTACTTACCTTCACTCCATGAATTGTGTCTCTGATGCTGACTCTAGGAATTGTGTCTCTGACTCTGACTCCAAGAATTGTGTTTCTGACCTTGGGCTTGTGCTTAGTTTCTCCTTGTTTCCCATTAAATAGATTAGACTGCTATGATTATCTTGACTAGTTTTATTTTCTACATCAGATATAACAAATCATATTCTAAGATCTTCTTCTACATCAGATATCAATAATCATATTCAAAGATCTACAATATCAGATATCACAGATCATATTCAAAGATCTTCTTCTACATCAGATATCACAGATCATATTCAAAGATCTTCTACAACAGATATCACAGATCATATTCAAAGATCTTCTTCTACATCAGATATCACAAATCATATTCACCTTATCACACTTTTTACAATTACCTTAGAGCTGATTGGTGGGTTCCTTTTATGATTTTTCTTGTAATGGGTTATGCATTAGCGTCTTTTGTCTGCTTAAATTTGCCTCTTATGTAGTTACCTGGATTGAGACAGTGTGAAAGCTTTTGTCATGGATTCTATATCTTTGGTTTTAAGTCAAGTTTCACCCTATCTCATGTTTTTTGTCAGATGCTGTTTTTAATTGTAACCATTTCTTCTTTTTTTTTCATTTTTAATTGTTTTTTCGTTTTTAATTGTAACCATTCCTCATAACAACAACCCCTTGACAATCAAACTTTTGATCTTATCATTTGCTGCTTGTTTGTTGACTGATTGTACAGAAAGTTTCTTCATAAATGCTCCAGAAAAGTTTTATATAAAATTTCTTAAAATGGTGTATCTGGAAAAGTTTTTAAAATTATTAAATCATTCCTTTTTTTTAATTCCAGTAATCTCTTGGGTACCACAAGGTTTCATCCTTGGTTCCATATATTTTCATTTTTTATCTGTATTGATGATCATTTCTCATTTAAATCATTCTAATTCTCTAAAGTTATCTCTAATTGCTGGTTATCTCAATGCTCCAGATTAAAAGATTTATCTGGAGCATTGAGATAACCAGCAATTAGAGATAACTTAAATGGTTATCTCAATGCTCCAGATAAAACTTTGATTGCTGAGATAAGCCAATCTTGGATGTTATTTCCCTTCTGCCACAATTAGGGTTACATTATTCAATTAATTGTTACATCACTTGAGAATGGGTTAAAAATGTTTAAATGTACAATAATTATCTTTGCTTTAGAGGGAATTGTTGGATGAGAAGTTGGACAATTTGAAGAGTATGAAAAGAAAAACTAGTTCATCTATTGGTAATTGAAAACTTTGTTTAAATTATTTTTGTATTCAATTTTAATTGCTTTTTATATAAATGTTAGTTAAAATATAAATTGCAATTTTACAATATACATTTTGTAACTGCAAATACAGTAAAAATGATTTTAGTTTATCCATTTAAGTTGCTTTTTAGAAATTTAAATTGCTTTTATATAAGTTTTATTAATATTAGTGAAATTAAAAAAAGAATAGCAAGATTAAAAAAAAGATGCTTAGTGAGATTAAAAAAATTATGGTTAGCAAGGTTAAACAAGATTTGTGAAATTAAAAAAGAATGTAATTTTAAAAAATATGATTACTGAGATTTAAAAGATATTAATGAGGCTTAAAAAAATGTAAGTGAGATTTAAAAATATATGGTTAGTGAGATTTAAAAGATATTAATGAAATTTAAAAAAATGTTAGTGAGATTGAAAAAATATGATTAGTCAGACTTAAAAGATATTAGTAAGATGAACAATTTTTTTAGTAAGCTTAAAAAAAATTTCATTTGATGCACACCAGATGTAGTAAAAAATGTCCCAGTAAGTAGCCAGTAAGTAAGAAGTTGAAAACCTTATCAGAAAACAATGTACCACAGGTTTAAATCTATGCTAGCCTCTTAGGAAAAGAAGGAGTGTGAGGCTTGTCAACCAATTTTCCTGCTAACCCCCGAAGTTTATGTCTAAAAGGCCTCTACAAGACAGTAGCTTAATGCTATTAACATGTCAAATGAGTATTGATAAACACCTTCTCTAGTCTTAACTCAACCAAGAACTCCAACCTTGAAAAATCCTAAATTTTTGAATAATAATTAATGATTCAAAAGTGAATCCTACAAAGCAGCAGAACATGAAGCAGTTGTACTGAATTACATATTACTAGTTGTAGGGTGATAGTGATGATCCTAATCCTAACCTAACTCAGAACAGGTTAGTGGAAAAAATTGCTGAAACTATTTACTGGAAAATTACTATTAGTAATAAGAGGGATAAATTACTAGAGAAAATTACTGGAGCAAAGGATTAGTAAAGGTTACTGAAACAAATTACTGGATCATCTTATTTTTAGGGCTTTTGATTAGTCAAATGGTTAAAGATGATTTTTTAATTTTTTACATAGGCATTAAAAAGTTCCAGTTTTTTTTTCTGTGAGCTTATTTTTGCCTTGCTAAAATTTATGAACTGCATTTTCTTTGGTTTCAAGCCTCACTCTACCCCATGATTTTTGAAGTATTTTTTTGATCTTTTTCACAATAACAACTATCAGCTCTCTGGAGAAACAAACATTTTTTTATTGTTGCAAGAAATCGATGAAAAAAGATGTTGTCTGACACTAAGGTCTTACACTTAGAAATCAGGTTCTAGAGAAAATATTGAATAAGAAAGAAAATAAAGACAAGTCTAACATCTCTCATACATGGATCTGATCTTATTACCTCTTCCAAGGATAAGCCAGAGCTATTTGCAAAGAACCTTTTCCTTTAATTCTTCTCTTGATTCTAATGATAACACTTTTCCTGTCATCCCAAACAAGCAATTAATTTATTGTTAGATTTCAAAATTATTCCTGCTTCTGTTGCTTAAGTTAATTCCCACTTAAACTCGTCTACAGCTTGTGTTCTGAACAACCTTCCTTCCATAGTCTTCCAAAAATATTTTTTATTACTCTCTTTAATAATTGATTTTTTCTCTATTATAAGAATCTCTTTGTTGAGTTATCGTAACTTGTTTTATCAAACAAAACTCAATAAAGAGTCTGCTGTAGCTGTTCCTCTAACTTTGTAATTTTAACTGTAATGCTCAAAAATGCAAGATGTTCAAATATTTATTTAAATATGAAATCTCAAGAATTATTTAGTCATGACATCTACTTTGCTCATCATCTATTTTGCTCAAACAAACTCTCAAAACTTATTTTGAACTAGTTTGTTAGTTATTTTAATTTGTTTGTTTTTAATTATTTGTTATTTGAGGTTTCACCTTAAAGACAGGGACGATATAGCTGTACCTAGTTTAAAGAAAATATTTGCAGTGTTAGCAAAACTTTCAAAACAAACTTAAAAGTTTGTTTTAACTTTTCATAGGGTTCTTTTCTCAATAGTTGCTAAGATTATGAGATTGTAACAATTATACAGGGATTTTATTGAACTATTCCTTGATCAATTAGCTTTTATCACTACTAAAACACTTTGAGCCACGAGACAATAAAAAATTTATTGTTGCTACTTATAAAAACCTTTTAATTAAATGCTAGTAAGTTCACAAGAGCTATAATTTCAAGTCTTTACAAATTCAGCAATTCAACTTCACAAATAAGACAACAAAAGGCTTGAACTTGTACGCTGTAGAGGAATTTAAAAAAAAAAAGTTGCTGTTGACAATAATTTGTCTGCATGTTTTTTAACTTGTTAAGTTTTTAAATTTATTTACTTCTAAATTTATTTACTTTTTCAAATTTAAAATTTTACTTCTTGTTAAGCATTTGTAAAATTGTAGTCTTTTTGAGAATTTAGCTATTAATGAACCTTGAAACAGTTACAGTGGCATTAAACCTTCAAGTACACATTTTTTTAATTTAATATAATGTATATTAACCTATTTTTTTAACAGTATATATGAGCTATAACAATTTATTCACCAATATCTAAAAAAAAAAACAGCAAAATATAAACAAAATTTTGTTTTTAAAAGTAATTGTTCAAGTAAACTTGTTATTTTATTGTACTTATGTATTGATTTTTAAACAGGTTGAATTTAATATTGTTAGTTTAACAGGTATTTTTGATCATAGATAGTAATGGAGTTCAAAATATTTAAATTTTTAATTTCACAATTAAATTTTTTTTTCGTAAATATTGTATGAATCTTAAAATATAGTTTCAGATAATTAGTATATATAAATAAACTAACAAGAACCTATGTTGTTAATTTATTTATATGTATCAAAAACCAAATGTCAGGCAGAAAGAAATGTTTGTTGCTACTTTGTTCAATTATGTACCTGTAGAACCTGGAGGTTTTAAAACTCAACAAGCTGTATGCAAATTTTGCAGCCAAAACATGCAAAAAATGGCACTCGAATGGCCAAGCACATTTTTAACTGTATAAAATGTAGTGAGCAAATAAACAACAAATATTTAAAAAAAGTTTATCAGCTAATCGTTACCTCAAAATCAACTAATCGTTATTGCAATAATCTAGATCTTCCTATATTTATGAATGGTAATGTATTTGATGAGTCATCTACCTTTCATCTTCTAGGATTAACTCTTACTTTCAATCTTACTTGGAAACCATACATCAAATTGATTGAAAAATTAGCATCTGCTAAGGTTGCATCTCTTTATAGTGTTTGCCACTTTCTTACTCTCGATTCTATTCTTTATCTCTATAAATCTCAGAATAAGAGCAAATTGGGATGAACTTACTTAAAACAACTACATTTTTCAACAAGAGTTCCATTTATACTTCATAAAAATAAAATTGCAATCTATATCTTCTCAGACAAAATGACCAATAAACAAATAGTAAGTATTTAATTTAGTTATTATAAATATTGATTGCAATGAATGGTCTAGCCATAATAAATTACATAAGTAAACAGTAAAATAAAAGTTAACTTCAAATTAAAATCATGCTGTAAAACTTTACAGGATGAATCACAAATGAATATAGTGCTGTCTATGGTACTGGATTTTCATTGAGGGTTTTGGAAAATAAGTTGTGGATTAAATTTTTTGCAAAGTTGGGACTTGCATTTAAATTACCTGACCGTGATATGTTTTCTAATTCTTTGCTTGAAATGGTTTATAATGAAACCTTAATTACCATTAAAGAACTTGTCATAACTGCTTCCAGTGAAGCAATTATATGTGGAAAAACAACAGGTTAGCACTGCAGGGATTAGCTATAGATGATGAAGCTAAATTACTTGCCGAGTTTATTCAAAATCTACTCTTGTCAGAAGTATTCTGGGATAAAGTGGATGGCTTATGAATTTATTAAAACCAAGTAGTCATAGCAATTGCAGTTGTTTTTAAATTTTTTTTCAAATCTCGAATTAAAAAACATAGCAAAACAAAAAAAATACTTTTTTTTTTGCAAAAAAAAAAAACACATAAAAAAACTGTTTTTTTTTTTGCAACTCTACTCAAAACACTTAAACATAACAGGTCCTTAAAACTATTTAAAAAAAAAAATTTAAATAATATTAGGGACCTGTCATAATACTCCTAAAAATATTTTTTATTAAAACTTTTTTTAATCCTGTATTATTTCATTACAAAAAAAAACACATTTATGAAAAATGTTTTATACTCTAATGTATGTATGTATGCATGTATGTATGTATGTATGTATGTATGTATGTATGTATGTATGTATGTATGTATGTATGTATGTATGTATGTATGTATGTATGTATGTATGTATGTATAGATAGATATTTTGTTTGACTTTTCTAATTTTATTAATTGAATTTTATTGTTATCATTAAGAATCTTCTAAAAAAGCTAAAGTCATTATGAAAGGAGGAGCTGTTGTTGATCCTGATTCAGGTAGTTCTTTATTCTTATTTCTGATTCAGGTAATTCTTTATTCTTATTTCTGATTCAGGTAGTTCTTTTGAATTAACTACCTTAAGTTAGATGTAACAGAATTATTTTGTACTCTTTTTCATTTTAAAATTTTTAGGTCTTGAGGGAAAGTGTCATATATTATCTGTTCGTGGTGAATTGTTTACTGCTGTGCTTGGACTTGTGGATTTGCTTCGTGGAACAAATTCTTACTATAAAATTCAAGCTTTAGAGCATGATACAAAAAAAAAGTATTTATTATATTTTTTTTTATGTTTTATGTAATTATATTCAGCTGTGTTTTGTTACTTGTAAAATTTGTTTTGCATTATTGCTTTTTAAATGCAATTTGCTTTTTGTATGCAATAATTAACATGAGAAAAAAAAAAGAAAAAAGGAATATCATAATAATATTAAAATATTTTTGTTTTAAGCTGTAAAACTTAAAACAAAAATATTTTAGTATTATCTTTTTTTTTTTAAAACAACATAAAACAAATAATTTATTTTACACATAAAACACAAAATGTTTAAATTTTTCTTGAAAATCAAAATTTATTATCAAGTTAAATTAGATTTTTAGTTTTTTATAAGTCTTACATTTTTTTATATTACTTTTTATTGTTGTTGTTATTTATGATTTGTATACAACCAAGCAAAGACTTTGAATGATTTATGATTGAGACAGGGCTAAAAATGAAAGCTTTGTGAGTGTTAAGAGAAAAAAATTTTCACCTATCATAATTTCCTTTGTTAACAAGCAATATTGTCACCTTAGTAACAAGCAAATTGTCACCTTAGTAACAAGTAATATTGCCACCCATATCATACAGTTTACACAGCAGTTTTGTCACCAATGTCAGCAATTTAGCAATAATAACCATTTTACAACATTGTTACATTCTTCAATTATTGGGGTGTTTTGGTGCAAAATTTATACAAAATTTTGGACCAATATATAATTAGTCTATTCATTAACTTTGAGTAAACAGAATTGCAAGTCATTAAAAAATGACGCAGCACATTGTTTATTTCATTTTAATCTGTCTTAATATACCATGTCTTGTGACCAATGGAAACAATATAGTGAAGTATGTTGTAGCAATAACACCAAATCATGTATTATTGTAACAGTAACACCAAATCATGTATTATTGTAACAGTAACACCATATCATGTATTATTGTAACAGTAACACCAAATCATGTATCATTGTAACAATAACACAATAACAAAATTGTTTGCTACTCGAGTGATGATAATCTTTACTACTGGAGTGATGATAATCTTTAATCCGCATTATTATGTTTTACATACTCTTTACTATTCTTTATTACTTATGTTTTACATCATTCGCCTGAATAGTTTGAAAGCGATAGAAAGTAACTGTTTTACATCATTCACCTGAATAGTTTGAAAACAATAGAAAGTAACTATTTTACATCATTCACCTAAATAGTTTGAAAACAACAGAAAGTAACTAGCATTCTTATTCAATAATTTTTCTATAAATGAAACATTAATAAACTATGTAATAAAATATCAATAAATGAAACATTGACAAACTTAATAAAATCATTTATATGAAACTGAAACAATTTTATTCAACATTTTAACTTGAATCAGTTATTTTTTCAAACATAGTTAACAGTTGTGACTTTAATTAGATCCATAATATAATAGATAATATGTCATATTTAAATAAGAAAATGACATTAAAAAAAGTTATCTAAATCAGACAAGTGTTCTGCATTATCTCATGGGATTATTAACTTTATTTTTTATTTTTTTAGTGTTTTTTCAACTCGTATAATTACTGTATTATTATTATGCATACACATCAATTGAATTTTAATCCATTTTAATTTTAATCCATTTATTCAACCAAAAATTGAAAAATTACAAGTTTTTTATAATTTTACAAAATTAGGCTAGGTGTCACTCATATAGTTGAAAACTAGTCATTGGAGTGACACCTAAATAAAATAAACAAACAAAAAAACAAATAAATAAGTGCATGTGCAAATTAAATTAATTTTAAAATGATAATAATAACGATAAAGCTATAATAAATTAAATAATTAGACAAAATATATGAAAACACTAAATTAATAACAACAACAAACAAAAATAAAAACAATTAGCAAAACAGCACAAATAAAAACAAACTTTACGCATATGAAAAGGCAAAAACAAAAACTACAAAATGAAAATGCAAACACAAAAACTTCTACAAAATTAAATTAAAATAAAAACAATATTTTGTTATTTGTGGCAACAAAAAAAAAAGGTGTAGAAAATTAGTAAAATAGAAAAACAGTGAACAATTTTAAAAACAATTAGCAATAACTTATAAACTTATAAACACAAATAATAACTAATAAACTTTACACAAACGAAAAGGCAAAACAGAAAAACTACAAAATGAAAGCAAAAACTACAAAGCCAAAATGCAAACACAAAATCTTCTACAAAATAAAAAAATAAAAAAATAATTTTTTATTATTTTCTGCAAAAAATTGATGTTCGATTTTTTTTTTGTTAGTTTTTTTAAGTGTTAATTTTGAGTATTTACTTTTTAAGTGTTTATTTTGAGTATTTACTTTTTAAGTGTTTATTTTGAATAATTTACTTTTTAAGTGTTTATTTTCAATAATTTACTTTTTAAGTGGTAATTTTGAGTATTTACTTTTTAAGTGTTAATTTTGAGTATTTACTTTTTAAGTGTTAATTTTGAGTATTTACTTTTTAAGTGTTAATTTTGAGTATTTACTTTTTAAGTGTTAATTTTGAGTATTTACTTTTTAAGTGTTAATTTTGAGTATTTACTTTTTAAGTGTTTATTTTGAGTATTTACTTTTTAAGTATTAATTTTGAGTATTTACTTTTTAAGTGTTTATTTTGAGTATTTGCTTTTTAAGTATTAATTTTGAGTATTTACTTTTTAAGTGTTTTTTTGTTTATAATATGACTCGTTTTTTTTTTACTTTTTATTTTCTTTTAATATTTTTGAATTCTTTATTTTAACAATTGACAATTAACTCAGTTTTAGATTTTCTTTCTTTATTTCCTTTTTTTTAATGGTTAAAAAAACACAACTGCCATCTGTGATGACCTTGCAAAGAATCAAAATACAAATGAATTGAATAATATATAAATACAAATGAATTCCAAAGAATTAAAATACAAATTTCATTTGCTTTTGTTTAATTTTAACATAAAAAAGCTATAATAAATAATATTTAAATCTAGCATTAAAAGTTATATTTTTTTTATATAATTATGTTTTTTTATATAATTTTTTTTTATAATTTTTATTTTTAAGTTATATATTTTTATTTTACCTACTACCACCAGATAAAACATAAAAGCAGAAAAAAACTTTCTGCTCTTATGTCCCATACATTAAATACAGAACTCTATTTATTTTCCAGCACTAAATTTTTATAATGGTAACATTTTGCTTAGCAACTATAAATGAACAGTAGCACGAATTTTAATGCTATTTTAAATTGTATTGCTGTTTTCAAATTTAAATACAAATATATAAAAATAGTAAAAAAGTAAACTATAAATTCAATGCTAATAAATTTCTTTACAAATTTTAGTTTTACATAAAGTTTATTCTTTTTCAAGTGCAAAAATTTACATTATTATTCTTACCAAGTTAATTAATTAAAAAATTCATTGTTTGGTTTCCTTATATCAACAAGAATTTTTTGTATATATATTTTAATTTTAGACATGCATTCAGTTATTATTATATTATTGCATAAACAACAGCTAAAGAACCATTTTAAAATTTTAAAGCTTTTTTAAGTTTATTTATATATGCTATATTCAGATATAACATTATAACATATAATGTTATATTATTATTTTATTTATTAAACATGCGTTTGTTAAATAAAATAGTCCTTTGTTATATATTCAAAAGTTTTGAAGTTTTTTATCATTTCTGCAAAACCTAACACAACTAACAATGACATTGTAAGTTAAGCTATGTAGAAAATTTCTTGCAAATTTGTAGTGTTTTAAACTCAATAACTTCAGAATATACATTAAAGAACATTAATAATATTTGATAAAGTTATACATATTTGTCTAGTTTTTTTTTCCCTGCATTTTAACCCTTTCGAACTCTTTCCTATCTTCATGTTTGCTTGAATCCTACAACCTACATCTATTCAAGTCTTCTTTCAACCATTTCCTTGCTCTTTAACTATATTCTTTGTTTCCTAGTAACTCCCAACTTAATAGTGATTGCTTGCAGCCCGGAATCAGAAAAAATTTTAAAAAAAAAAATTGTGACTAGTTTTGTTGTTTGTAATCATTTAGTTTAGTTAATTTTATTAAAATCTTTTATTTGTCTGATGAAGTGCTGAAGATCTAAAAAAGTATTTCTTATATCTTGGATCTATTAGAGTTGCTCGGATCTATTAGAGTTGCTTGAGAGAAATGATTCATTAAGTGTGATGTAAACAGAGGCGAGAAATGTTACAATGTTTATTTAAAATGAATTAATACCTGTTCAGATTTTAAGCTTTTATAATTTAAATAGATAAGGGGGAAATTATTTTTTATATAAACTCGGTAGAGTAAGATTTAATATGTAAAGAAAAATATAACCCCAACCCTGCAACATGCCTAAAAATGATGCATTTATCATCTATTTATACCAAAATATATTTTTACTTACATATATAATGTGTATATTTACAATTTAGATATTTCGTCTTTCGATCTTGGGGTCGAGTTGGAACAACAATTGGAGGGAATAAGCTTGAAGTAAAGTGTTTTTTTAATAACAATATATTTTGTTTTTAATTGTTATTCCATTTTATTTCTATTACTTTTTTTTAATCAGTTTTTCTTTTCTATTCATATCACTCAATTTAATTTCATTTGATAGCATTTTGTTAATCAAGAAGATGCAATTGAGAATTTTAAAGAGGTATATGGAGAAAAAACCGGTAAAAGTTTAAAATTTCAAATAAACTTTAGAAATATAGAATTTTAAATAAAAAATACTGTTACTGTTTATTTTGCTGTTACTGTTACTGTTTATTTTGCTGTTATTGTTACTGTTTATTTTGCTGTTACTGTTACTGTTTATTTTGCTGTTACTGTTACTGTTTATTTTGCTGTTACTGTTACTGTTTATTTTGCTGTTATTGTTTATCTGCATGTGTTAACTTAAGTGCTGTAATTAGAACAAAAGATTCAACATAAGATATTTAGAAACTATTGCTATAGTAACACAGTAAAGTTTATCAATTTAAATAATAACTTTTTAATTAAGTCCAAATCCATTTATTCAACCAAAAATTGAAAAATTGCAAGTTTTTTATAATTTTTCAAAATTAGGTTAGGTGTCACTCATATAGTTGAAAACTAGTTATTGGAGTGACACCTATATAAAATAAACAAACAAACAAAATAATAATTAATAAAAGCCTGTGTAAATTAAATTATTTTAAAAATAATAATAATAATGATAAAGCTATAATAAATTAAATAATAAGACATAATATATATGAATACACTCAATTGATAACAACAACAAACAAAAATAAAAACAATTAGCAACAACAGCACAAATAAAAACAAACTTTACGCTTATGAAAAGGCGAAACACAAAAACTACAAAATGAAAATGCAAAAACAAAAACTTCCACATTAAATTAAAAAATTAAATTAAAAAGAAAACAATCTTTAATTATTTTGGCAGGAAAAAAAAAGGTGTAGAAAAATTAGTAAAGTAGAAAAAAAGCAAACAACAATAATAATATTTAGCAACTGCACAAATAGCAGCACAACTTTACGCAAACAAAAAGGCAAAACACAAATACTACAGGATGAAAGCAAAAACTACAAAACGAAAATGCTAACACAAAAACTTCTACAAAATAAAAAAAAAAAAATCATAATTTTTTGTTATTTTCGGCGAAAGAAAAGTTGGTAGCAACTTAGTACAAATAGATGTTCGAATTTTCTTTTGTTGGTTTTTTTAAGTGTTAATTTTAAGAATTTACTTTTTAAGTGTTTCTTTGTTTATAATATGATTTGTTTTTTTTTTTTACTCTTCATTTTCTTTCAATATTTTAAAATTCTTTATTTTAACAATTGACAATTTTTGATTTTCTTTATTTCCATTTTTTTTTCAACGGTTAAAAAAACATGAACGCCATCTGCGATGACCTTGCAAAAAAAAAATAATTTTTAATTAACAATTTTTAATTAACTTTTCAATTATCGATTTTGTTAGTAATTTAATTTTACACATAATTGTAATTGTATTAGCAATTTTGTCAGCAATTTTACATGTAATTGTTAAATTTTTGCATCTTGTTAAATATTTAAATATTTAACAGATATCATTATGATAAGTTAACTATGAATCAGCATGTCATTATGTCACAAAAAAACTTAAAAGCATTCACTCATTGACTCTATTTACTGCATAAAAACAGTTTTTAATTCTTAATCCTTTGAGACTTATTTTTGTGACATATTTTTGTATTCTTATATATTACCAAGTTATATAAGAAATAAGTTTTATATTAAATCATTTTTTTTTGAGTTTCCTGATTTTTTAGATTTACAAATTAAAGTAAAAAACAAAGTTTTACAACTCTCTTTAAATTTCTATTTAAAAGTAGCAAACAAGAAATAAGCATAATTATTATTGTGACATGTTTGACAGTTTGATAATAGGTATAATTATTTTTATGTTGCTGTTTTCATTAATTCAAACATTGTTATCCTTGCTTTTTTTTATTTTAATGTTATGGTTGGCATCAGTTTTACTCTAATAGTCACTCATTATGGATTGTTGGCATAAATAAGATGACAACTTTTTAGTCAACTTGTATCTTTCTTTTGAAAAAGCAAAAAATTATAAAGGAAATCAAATAATAACAAGATTTTTAACATTCTTCTAAACTTAAATATTTAGGGGCACACTGTCAGTGTCATTTTTTGGACTTGTATGTCCTTTAGAACATATAATTTTAATCTTGTGCTAATAAATTTTATCTATCTATCTAATTCAAGCAATCAAATTTAAAACAAATTAAAGTTAAATTTAAATAAATTAAATTACAAAATAATCAAAAAAAACATTTGCTTAAAGTTTCTAAAAAGCAAAATACTTTATATATTTTGTTGTAAAGAGTTGAATATAATAATAGTTATAAATAGTATTTTAAAACAATAAAAAAATAAACTTTTTTTTATAGGAAACACATGGAACAATCGAAAAGATTTTGTAAAGTATCCAAACAAGTTTTACCCCCTTGATATTGATTATGGCCAGGTTTTTTTTTGAAATTGTTTTAAAATAATTTTTTTTTTAATAATTTGATTGTTGATGATTTGTAACCATCATTTGGGGTGTGTTGGGGGTGTGGTCTAAAGCCATTGCTGGTATTTAAATCAATTTTTTTCCTGGTTTTAAAAATAACTTTTAACTTTATTTAACCACCATAAACACATAGTTAAATTAAATTTCTAAATAAATCATTTCTTAATAAACAATTTTTTTCAATAAAGTTGCAAAGACTTTTTGAACTGAAAAACTTTATAAGGCTTGGTACCTACATTTGGTTGATCTATTTTTTAAAATTATGTTATTTCTAAATTTTTGTTTTCAGTAACTTGATGGTTACGATAACCACATGCCAATAATGTCATTTGTTGAAACGCTACTTTGGTCATTGTCCTTTATATTTTTAAACAAAAAATTAAAATATTGTAATCTTTATTATAGATTTAGGCTAACAATCCATGGCCAAATCCCCTGTGAACAATCCATGACAAATTGTGTGAATTCATGACACAAATTGTGTGATGACAAATTGTGTGACATGATTTTAAATCTAGTTATTTACATTTTATATTGATAATTTTATACTAATTCATGATGATTTTCATGAATTTTTCTATTTTTATAGAATATATTATTTTATCATTATAGAGAAATATTGTGTAAATTTCAATTGTTTTTTAAAATCTCAATTATTTTTAAAAATCTAGATTGTTTTTTTTTTTTCATAGAATGATGAGATGTTGCAAAGCTCTATTGCTCCAGGTAGTTTAAGTATTTTACCGAATCCAGTAAAAGAACTTATAAAACTTATCTTTGATGTAGAAGCAATGAAACATGCTCTTGTAGAATTTGAAGTAATTTTTATTTCAAATATTATCTTTTTTTATATTATTTCTTTCATATATTATAATGTTTTATCATATTTTTGTATAATATTTTATACATATTATCATATATTTTCCTATATTATTTGTTATTATTTTAGATTTTATTTATAATAGTTTTATTACTTAATTTTATTTAAATAATTTTCTTTTCAACCTTTCTTATATTTTTTGTTGTTTTATTGCTCTTGTTGTTTTATTTTTGTTATTGTTGTTGTTGTTGTTGTTGTTGTTATGAAAATATGTTGTTGTTATTGTTGTTATGTTATTTTCAAGAACAAGCACACTTTTGTTGTCTAAACAGCTAAAGGGAGGTTGTTTAAGTTTAAAAGATTTAAAAAGGTTGTTAACAAATTGGTTTTGACTATTTAAGTTAGCAATATTTGATATAATTTCTGAAAATTGTGCCATATATAACATAATTTAAGTCATATATGCTACTGTTTGAACTTGTCAATACATGACACTGTTTAAATCGAGAAAAGTTTAAATTAACAAGTTTAAAGTAACACCTCTTTACGCAAGTTTATTTTTAACCTAAGTTTTTTTCAACGCAAGTTGAAATTTAACACAGATGCCAAGTATAAAATAGAGTGTTATCAAAAAAAGAAAGCCACGAATAAGAGCATTAATTTTCACATACAACTTGTGTATTTCAAATTTAGAATCCTTTTTTGGAATTAATTTTTATGCAGTTAATTAGATTTTAGGTTAATGGTTAATTGATGTTGTAACTAAGTATAATTTACAAGAAGTATTATCAATTAAAATTGCTTTTTTTAAATTATCAATTAAACTTGCTTAAAAACTTTTGTTGTTGTATTCTAAAAATGATCATTTTTAGATCATTTGTTGATCATTTTAATTATTTTTTTTTTCGATTTTCAAGATATGCCAATTATTTTTTTAAAATATTTTCAACTGTATAAGTAAAATGATGGTTTTTTTTTTTTATAGTTCTATTGACTAATTGGTTCAATAAACAGTTCAATGACCAAATATAAAATACACAAGTTCAAGTTATAACACATCAAACAATTACAAAGTAAAACATACTAAAGAAACTTTAAAGTATTCTGTCAATCAAAATTTCCAGAACAGTTTTGAATATTAAATGTTATAATTCATTTTATATTTTTTTATCTCATATTTATTTCTATAAGTAAGGTTGTTGTTAAGTCAAAAAATTTTGTAATTGACTCTGAAAATAAAGAATGCGAAAATATAACCAAGAATTGATTATATTTTCGTAATGCTTGTAGTTTAAGCATTTTAGGATGACATATATATATATATATATATATATATATATATATATATATATATATATATATATATATATATATATATATATATATATATATATATATATATATATATATATATATATATATATATATATATATATATATATACTGTTATGGAAATATTGCAACGTAGTAAAATTTGGATCAATTTTTATTTATTTAATATAGTATAAAACATAGTTCAGAAATAATAATTGAATAATAAAATGCAATCACTTGTTTGATAAAATATACTTCAAATTGATTTTTTCAGCACTTATACACTTTAGCATTTCTTGCATGATTTTAATCACTCATTCGGCACAAATGTTTCCTCCATATATTTGAAATGCAGTACTTTCTCTATTTCAATGTTTCCTAAAAACTTTCTGTGCTTTCTTTTTTTTCTTTAAACCATTGTACAATATTTCATAATTGTCTTCTTTATAAAAATGGTGACTGAACCAAATATTAAACCAAGTTCTCCAAATCAATTCACAACTTTCAGCAAGCAATTTAAATTGGTCTGGAAGAAGCAGAAAAGCAAGTTAAACATATATTGCTCTAGAGTTCCGCCTATTAGGTAATGCTTTAAAAGTAATGAAAGGAAGTTACCCATGTTCTTGGTAATATTGGTAAGTCTGTTGAATCAGTACAACAACTCTATTTATCGGTAAGTTCTGTTGGATCAGTACAATGACTCTATTTATCATTCCAGTATTGACACATTCCAAAAAATATTGTTGATGCTTTTCCATCACTAAAAGTTAGTGCTGCTAGGCAAACTTTAGAGTGCTGCTTTTTTTAATATAATAACTTGCATTTCTTGCCATTTTTAAGAGTTTTAAAATCTTTAAAATTCTGCTGCATTTTATGTGATTCTCTAACAGATGCCTTATATATTGCAGAGTTGATGTCAGAGTTGGATATCAATTGGTCAGATAAGTCAGAGTTTATTAATAGTTAAGTATAATAATGTCATACTTCTAAAGAAATATTTCGATCTGTATCCTGGGTGAGGTTTTTGTAAAGGGAAAACATAAATGTATTATATATCTCATATTGGCACTATGGCTCATTGTGTAGTGCTTGGTCCGTATTATCATGTAAAAATTGAATATGTCATAACCCTAATATGTATACATACATATGTATATGTATGTATGTATGTATGTATGTATGTATGTATGTATGTATGTATGTATGTATGTATGTATGTATGTATGTATGTATGTATGTATGTATGTAGGTATGTATGTAAGTATGTATGTATATTAGGGTTATGACGTTTTCAATTTTTATATGCAGTTAAAGTACATATAAAATTGAGCTTTTTACTAATATATTTTTTGTCTTAAATGAATAAATACATCTCTATAGTTCAATACTTATTAATTCTTATTTATGATGTAATTTTTATTGTTATATCTTGTAAGAGTATATGTACTTTGAATAATAAAAAAAAACTTAAAATATAATTATTAGCAACTATCTTTTTTTCCACAATTTGTAAAAGAATTTTTTTATTGTTTGAAAAAATAGATTTGTTAAACATTTAAGTTTACATTTAAGCTTATAATTATGATTGTATGGTGTTTATATATATAAGAAAGTTAATTACTTCTTAAGTATCTAAACGTTTCTACCTTTATTTTTTGATCTGTAATTTTTTTACTCTAATATTTCAGATAGACATGAAAAAAATGCCTCTTGGTAAATTATCAAAAAA
Organism: Hydra vulgaris; assembly: GCF_038396675.1. Lineage (NCBI taxonomy): Eukaryota > Metazoa > Cnidaria > Hydrozoa > Anthoathecata > Hydridae > Hydra > Hydra vulgaris. The sequence continues at coordinate 85,417,757 of NC_088931.1, forward strand.
GCAAATTGAAACAGCATATGCTTGTCTTGGAGATTGTCAAAAAGTAAACTTTTTCTATTATTATCATTTGTTTAATATGAATGTTTCCATGGTGATATTAGTACAATAGCTATATAATTTGCATAATGTTGTAAAATCATTTTACTTTATACTTATCATTATAACTATGTAGTTACTAATACTACATATATGTATGTATATATGATATGATTGCCCACACAGAGAAATGAAATAATACATATATGTATGTATATATGCTATGATAGCCCACACAGGAAAATGAAATACTAACGTAAAAATATACCATAAAATATTGATATAAAATATCTAAAGGAATATTTTTCAAACACAAAACAAAAGCTAACAGATATTTAGAATAAAAATTGATTTGTTTTAAGGAGAAAAAAAGTATGCGTAAGTTTTTTAATTTTTAAACTGTTTTTTTATTTTTCCTGTGCAGAGAGTTTAGAATAAAAATCTTCACTTTTCTCTTCTATATGAACTGTGATGCTTTTTTTTTTTCTATATCAACTGTGGTGTTTTTTTCCAGTTGATAAACTAATTGGATTATATTTTTTCAGTTTTTTATTTGCTTAATTTTGTTTTAAAAATTGCTTTAAGATAATTTTCTTCAGAGTTTAATTTTTTTTTCATCAAATCTTGTTTTTTATTTTGCTTCAAAAATATGAAGTATTTTAAATATATAAATTTTTAAATATATTTCAATAACCATAATTGTATTTATATTAGTATGAAAAACTAAAAATTGTATTGAAAAATTAGATTCATAAGAAGAAAAGTTGAGAATTACTAAGAAAAAAATTTGTTTACTAAAGTAGAGTCCAACTTCTTTTACAATAAAATTCGGCATCTTGTTTAAAAGAGACAAGATGGAAAAACATAATTAGAAGACTCAGCCCAAATATGACAACTGTGTTTCATACAATGACGTATATGTAATTGTCAGAAAATGAAAGTAAGGAAATGAGGACTGCAAGAAATAACTTAGCATATAAAAATTTCAGTGAAAATATTTATATTATTGTATTCTTTTCTGAAGATATTTTAAGGCTTTTTATACAATTTTTTTTGACAAATTGTTTAATATAAGTATTTTTTGCAATTGTTACAATCACACAAAAAATGAAAATAAGAATATTTTTTTTTTTTTTTGTAAAAAAGTTAATAGGATTCATTGCTTATGAAATAAAGATGGCTACGCAAAATGAAGATAGTTATAATTTTAATAATTTTTAATTAAAAAAATGTTTTTTTATTTGTTAATTTTTTTAATTTAGTTCTTAGCTAATAATGATCCAGGATCAAAAATCCTTGATGCTTCAAATCGATTTTATACATTAATACCACATGATTTTGGGATGAAAAAACCACCACTGTTAGATAATGAAGAGTTAATAAAACTCAAAATTGGGATGCTTGATAGTTTGATGGAAATAGAAGTTGCATACAATTTGATAAAAGGTACTAAAGATAATGATGCAAAAGATCCTATAGACCTCCATTATGAAACTTTAAAAACAGATATTAAGGTTTGTATAAACAATTTCATTTATTTGATGTTAAAGTTTTTAATAAACATTTTCAGCTTTTAATCAGAAAAATTAAATATTGAAAATGTTGGAATTTGTTGAAAAGATTTAGAAAGGCTTGACCAATATTTTAAGGTGCACATTTTATGCTAAAACTATGTTTTAGGTGTTTATAATTATAAAAAATAAGTTATGGCTGGTAATTAATTGTGATTGTTTATCATTTGTTTAATATTTTAAATTGTTTAACTTTTAATAAATAAATAAATGAATAAAAATGATACAAAAATGAAATAATTTAATATAAAAGTAATAAAAATGAATAATCATCTTTTAAATGTATGGTATGGTTATTGTAAGGTTGAAATTAAATATTTAATAATAATAATAAAAATAATAATAATAAAAATAAATATAATAATAAATAATAATAATAAATATAAAATAAGGTTAAAGTTAAATATTTTTTAGTTTTGTATAATTTTTATTTTTTAATTAGGTTGTTGATAAAGAAAGTAAAGATTTCGAGTTAATTGTAGAGTATGTAAAAAATACTCATGCAAAAACTCATTCGAACTACTCTCTTGATGTAATAGAGGTATGTTTTAATTACGCAATTATTTTAAGTATGTTTTTAACTGCACAATACTCATTAAAAAGTATGTTTTTAACTGCACAATACTCATTAAAACGTATGTTTTTAATTGCACAATACTCATTAAAAATATATTTTTAATTGCACAACACTCATTAAAAAGTATGTTTTTAATTGCACAATACTCATTAAAAAGTATGTTTTTAGTTACACAATACTCATTAAAAAGTTCTTAATCTGCTTTTTATTTTTTGTAAAATTTTTATACAGGTAATGTTAATTACCTTTAATTAATTAGCAAAATTACCTGCTAGTTAACATGGTTTTCTATTGGGCCCTGATAAGTTAAAGTATAGATAAAATTAACAGGTACATGTACTTAAAAATATAAAATAATATTAAAAATATCCATTAATTTTATTTTGAGTTCTCTTGAGTTTTTACTATGCCAAACAGTGAGTGGTAGACGATTAAATAAAATTGCTCCATGGGAAAAGAAACCCTTCTTTATGGTTTCAAGCCTCAATTTAGGTATGATCAGCTTTCGTTGTTTCTTGTGTTGACTGTATGGCAAATTGTTTTAAAACTTTTAGAAGGTACATGTAATATTATGTATATTTTTAGAAGGTACATGTAATGGTTATGTAACCAAGGTCTTTCTTTAGGATCCTAAAAATGCAAGTAACAACTTTTTTTTCAATAACTTTTAAAATACGGCAAATTTATATTTATTATAATATAGATTTATTCTAAACCAGTCTGATAATCGGTTTAAGTGATCCAGTATTTTTTCTTCAATTTATTGAATGTCGATATTTACTTAATTTTTAATCAAGTGTTTTATGACGTCAAGTGTTTTATGACAGATTCAGATCTGTGTTTTAAGACGACTTCAAAAGTAGCAAAATGTCCATTAATTCAACTATGCGGAACTTTCCAATAATTTAAACTTTTACATTGTAGGTGGCAAACAAGATTCTGTTAAAAAGATAACCTGTTTTGTTAAATAAAGATAAAAAGTTATGAGTTGTAATGCTAAACCAGTTATTTCATTTTTTAGTAAAAAATTATTTTAGTATGATATTGATAAGTATATTGATTGTATTTATTTGACACTGTATAATACTATATCAATACATAATATTTAAACATTTTTTTAAATTTAAGTTAAATAATTTTTTCTTTTGTATTCATTTAAAGGTTTTCTCGATTGAGCGTGCTGGTGAAAAACAAAGGTATCGACCATTCAAAGATTTATTTAACAAAAAGTTACTTTGGCATGGTTCACGAACTACTAATTATGCTGGCATTCTGTCTCAAGGCTTGCGCATTGCCCCTCCTGAAGCTCCTGTAGTAAGTTGAAAATAGTTGTTATTAAAATAAAGACAAGCATTATTTATAAATAAAATAGTTTTAAAATTTTTTTAAGTATTTTTATGTTTAAAGCATTTTTTTTATTATAGACAGGTTATATGTTTGGCAAAGGAATTTATTTTGCAGGTTTTTTTTTTAATTATTTTTTTATTTATTTTTATTTGGTCAAGCACTTTACTTTGTTAAATTATTTTTTATAATTTTTTACAGATATGGCTTCCAAGGTAAATTTTTTTGATATTTAGTTTTTATTATTTTATTTTGTTTCATAAATAAATGAAAAAAAAAAAGTTTATTTTTTTTTAAAAGTCTGCAAATTGATTTTTAGTCTGCAAATTATTGCTGTACAACTCGTTCAAACAATACCGGATTAATGTTGCTTTGTGAAGTAGCACTCGGAAATATGTATGTTTTTTTTTTAAAAAATGTTAAAAAAATACTTATATAGTCGTCCCCAAACTACGCCACGCAATTTTGACCGTTTTAGACCCCCTACCCCCCTCTCCTCGTCACAACATAACTCTTTAGTAACAAGTTCCGTATGAGTCGTCACAAAACTACTAACCCTTTCCCCCATCCTCTCTCCTATGGCGTTATTTACGGACAACCCCTTTTGACTTTCTTTTAATTTAAAATATTAGAAATTGTAATTTACTTTTAGTTTTCAAATTTCTGACATCTTTTTATGCATATTTGATTTTTAAAATTGAAAATTTGATGTTTTAATCTTAAAATATTTTTGAGCTTTAAAATTTTAATTAAAAATTCTTCTTTGGTTTGTGTTAGCCTCTATTTGGTCTAGATATCGATTAAACTTCAAGGAACAGTCAGTGACTTTGAGGTTCATTGCCTTCATCATAGCTTTACTAGCCATGATGAATGCAATTTACTAGCCATGATGAATACAACTTACTAGCCATGATGAATGCAACTTACTAGCCATGATGAATGCAACTTATCTGGAAGAATAAACTCTGATAGAAATTAATTTATTATGAAGGCTGAAGGAGCTTGTAAACCCTGGATGGCAATCTTTCTATCGGTATTATGAAAGTAAGTATACTCTATCCGGTCGGCATAAATAGGTTAGCGCTATAAAAGGCATCCAGAAAAACTTGCTCTTCCATAATATCGTGCATAAATAAGTATAAATGGTATTATAGAGCCATTTAAACCCGAAGTGTGTTTCACCTACTCAGGTGTCTGAAATTAGGTATCAGGCTAATGGAAATATTTCATGTTTTATATTATATACACTGGTATAAATATAACCAAATAAATATATGTATATTTCATTGGTTATACTTATATCAGTGATTAGATATAAGTTATCAATGTAGTATATCAGTAATGCAGTCAAGACATAAGTGATGCAGTCAAAACATAAGTGATGCAGTTAAGACATGTGATGCAGTTAGACAAGTGGTTTAAGTGACATCACTTGTCAAAACACAAGTGATGCAATCAGAGAGTCTTCAACTTATTATCTTCAACAATAAGTTGAAGAAGTCAAAACAACAAGACTTATCGTTCTTAAATAAAACAAATACTCTTTTACAAAGCAAGACCTAAACATAAAAAAAGTTCAAATATACCACAAAACTCAAATATTCACCGGGGTTAACGCTTTTTAAATGTATGGCTGTATATCACAAACTCGTTTGATACCTCAAGCTTGTTTGGTATCACAAGCATTTCAATCAACTGTTCATTTCATTTATTAAATTATGTGAATAATATATTTTAAAATACGAAAAAAGTTTTTTAACTAATCTTAGTTTTAAAACTAAATTGTTTTAATTTTTTACTTCTTTTATTAATTTTTAATAAAATTCATAAAAAGTTAAATAAAACTTAAACATTTATCTTAAGTCACGTGTTCAAAATGATTTGTTTCCCCTTTATGTTAGAACATCTTGTAGTACATATGCATATCTACATAAATAATATTTATAAATTTTTATATTAATCTTGCTTTAGGTACGAACTTAAACAATCTGAGCATATTTCAAAATTGCCACCTGGCAAGCATAGTTGTAAAGGTCTGTAAATTATCTACTTGTAAAGATCTATAAATTATCTACTAGATTGATGGGTTGTTTAGAAGATTTTATGCAATTTAATTGAAATTTTTTTTAGGATTAGGAAGTACGAGTCCTGATCCCTCAATGGATAAAGTGATAGACGGTGAAGTTCTAGTTCCCCTAGGTAAACCCATAAGCACAAACATAAAGAATTCTACACTTCTGTACAACGAGTATCTTTTCGTACTAAACATCAGTTTAAAAATTTGTTATTTTTTCTATAATATTTTGATTTTATTCTTCTTTAACCAATCGATTTTAGGTATATAGTGTACGATGTTGCGCAAGTAAATATAAAGTATTTAGTTCAGTTAAAGTTTAACTATTGTTATTGATTCATAATCTATCACGTGATTGACTCTTTTTTGGGTTTTTTTCTTGATTATTGTCTTTATTTGTCTATTACTTTGAGAACTGCAATTGTAATAAAACCCGCTATTACCCAGTGGGAAATCGACTAGCGACTAGCTAGCGATATTCGTTATGATAAAGACAGCGATTTGGCCACGAGGATAGCCAGCTAGAAAAGCTAGCGATTAACAAGAAAAAATTGCACCGTACTATTATATTATTCATATTTATACCATAAATATCATATATATATTATATTGTTATTACATATTATCTTATTTACTTTCCGAAGTCGCAAACGGATTCATAATCTAATTTTTTTACAACGCGCGTCATCATATGAAAACACTATATTTTCATTTGTACAATTTTTTGCTTATGGCTGTATCTTTTTATTTATTTATTATCTATGGCGATCTTTATACTAACAAACCTTAAAAACAGACAAAATATGCGCTAAACTGTGGGCCATTTTGAAACGATGTATATTATCAAAAAATTACTTGAAGATTACAAAAACCCATTGAAAAGTTAAAGCGATAAAAACTCATGAGTGCTTAGAACTATTTTGTTATTGTTATTATTGTTTTATTACATATTCTATTTTATTTTCTTACATTTGCTTTTTTTATTCAAATAACTGTTTGTAATTGTTCCTCACTAGGTACAGTTTCATCGTGGAAATAAATGATTGATTAATTTATACTAAATTAATTGTTAAACTTCATACTAATTTGGTATGAAGGTTAAAAAATGCCATACAAAATGTGTAATGAGTTGCAACTCGAGCAGTGGTTAGAATTCTGGCTCAGAACCCATAGGTCTGAGGTTCGACGCTAGCTCTAGCCCAACAAGCAAAATTGGTACGGAAGGAGGCGTGAACTTCTTGTTAAATGCTCTCCACGGTGCTCTGTGATAAGACCGTAAGGACTTTTGGGTGTGCCTAAAATAACTACAAAAAAAAAAAAAACAAACGGTAACTACAATAGAAAAAAGATGTTTCGATTACCAAGTAATTAAAACAAATGTGTAAGATGCATTGCTACTATACCACATAATAATATTATTGTTAGTGAGAATACTGTTGTATGTGAGCGTCAATTTCCACCAAATTATTTAACTCTAGTTAATCATGGTAAAAAGAGACCTGTGACCCACTTTCATTATTTACTTGTCTTGTTCCTACAAAATCGAGTCCATCTCAAACAACTAAAACTTATGTATGAAATGCGAAATGTAATACGAGGTTGACTCGATCTTTTTAATAAGAAAGAAAAAGTAGTCAATTTTATATATCTTTAAAATGGTTAATACTGGCTGTCTTGAGTTTTTGCTCCAACCAACTTGGTACTTACTTGGTACAGTCTACTGTTTTTGAAACCAATACATTATCAGTTAAAGTTTTGTTAAAAATTGAATGATTTAACTTAAAGGATTTTATTGCGGTATAAAGTATAGTATTCAAACTTTATCAAGAAATAAAGTTTGCAAGTTTAACGAATATTTGCAACTTCGGGAAGCAAGCTTCAACAAAAACCAATTTTTGTGCTTCAGTAGTATTTTGACGCAATGTGTCCAATAATCAATGTGTCCAACAATCGTATGAACAAAAAAGTAAAATCCAAAAACAATTATCTATGGTTTTATGTGTTACTTAATATCTTGATCACTATATGACTGAGACAAGATACCTTTGGAACAATAAAAGAAATGTGTAAACTTGTAAAAAAATCTCCAAAAAGAGAAACTCATCTAAAAGAACTTCGCGAATTAAGCGAAAACAAAAACCGTTGTGTTCATGCATTTTATTCAACTCGATGGACCACTGTGGGGAATCATGCCATGCTGATGGGTTTATGGGAGTGGTTGTTGGGAAATGTAAAGGAAACTGACATGATAGCGCGTTTCCGTGGTATTATATATGCAGCGATTCGATTTTCTCTTTGGTTGTCTTTTGAAAAATGATTTTAATACAAATAGATAAACTGTCATAAATTTTACAGGATAAAGCATGCAATGCTGGTGAAGGCTACTATTTTGCTTCTGATATGGTAATAGCATTGATGTCAATTAGAAATGATCAGTCATTTAAGGGATTTTGGAAACTTGTCAAATCCTCGCAACTACGATTGCAGTTTGAAGATACTTATATTCCAAGGAAAAAAAGACGTACTGCTAAAATCAAAAGTTATTATACTGGTAATACCACATACTATCCTGAAGCAACGGAAGAGATATATTAAAAGATTTTTTACGAAGCTCTTGATAACATAGCTGAAACGAAAACAACTCGTTTTGATCAACTAGATTTGGTTGTTTACCAAAATATCAACAAGTTTTCATGAATGCAAATATTATAACAGAAAATAAACGAATTAGTTTCATTTTTACAAAACTTAAGTGTGGGTGAAAGGCGCTTTATGCCTCAAGTGGTTATTTTTGCGAAGCTTCTTCTGGTTATGCCTACAACTAATTAGTGTTGCGAAGGTAAAATTTACCGGTAAATTGACCGGAAAATTTTGAGAAATTACCGCCTGGTAAATTTTGAAATTTTTCTTCAAGAAAAATTTTTTTTTGGGGAATATATACCCTCTCCGAATTAAAATTTACCGGTAAATTTTGAACCACATTTTACCGGAAAATTTACATCACTACAACTAATGTCGTAAGCGGAAAATCGTTTATAAGCAAAATCTTAAAGTTTAATTCTAATTTACCCTCAAAGTATTTGACCAACCCAGTAGCATTGCCCCTCATTATAATTTTAGTTCCTACGGGCCTGAGTTATACAGGGAGGTACATTTAGTTTTCCATTATTGATATTTTAAGTTAAATGCAAATGTATAAATCAAATTTCAGTGAAAATGGTTGTAATAGAGGGAGGTAAATTTTTATAAAGGTAGTCAAAAACTAAAAAAAGATTAGCAAATCTCATTAGTGCTGACAAGGTAGGAGTTTTAAGTTTTTTGAAGAAGTTTGAAGTTTCTGTATTATGGAGTTGAAAATTTATTATTCGAATTGATTGACGCTAAGCAGATAAGAATTTATTAATATTACAGTTGTTAATTCGTTCCCAAACCTAACAACAGCACTTGAGATGAGACTAAAAAATTGCCAAATACAGATTTTTAAGGGTAGTTTTATCAACATAATGGCAAATTATTGAAAGCATTCCATTAGCTTGTTTAAGTTTTTTACGGAGTGCATCTATATGAGATTAGGATTCCATAGGAGGTTCGAATCTATAAAAATACCAAGATATTTAACAAAGTGTATTGGATATTAACGTCTGTTATTGATTTTAACTTTAGTTATATGAGTGCTTTATAAAAGTTTTTGTCTTGAACATAAAGAAAATATTAGTTTTTTCCAAGTTCAGAGAAATTAAGTTTGCATATAGCCAATGAACTAAACCTTTTAGATCTAAGTTTATATTCTTACACAAGGAATGATAAGACTTATTAATATGCAAGATATTAGTGCCATCAGCAAACAAATGGACTGAAAGAAGTGGGCAGAGTTATTTAGATCATTAACATAAATCAAAAACAGTAGAAGGCTAAGAACAGAACCCTGAGAATGCCATAAAATATGTGTTTGTTATTTGATTTGTAACCATTAATGCTAACAAACCGCTTCCGATTTGAGAGATAAGATTGAAACCAATAACAAGCAACTCCTCGGATTCCATAATGTTTAAGTTTAAAAATTAAAATGGTATGATTAACGGTATCGAAAGCTGTTTTTAAGTCGATAAAAACACCACCAAAAAAATGATTAGTATCCAGTGCCTTTTTTATTTTTTCGTTGATTATTTAACGTTGTGTTGTAACGATGTGTCTTTAATTTCTATTTGATATCGAGGCAGATATGGTTTTTTAAAAATAAAAATGCCTTATTGCCCAGCGAAATGTGCTTTTTTTATTGTATTTTATTTAAAAGTGTTAATATTTAAAAATTATTCATAACTTTACAGTATCGGACAAAACATGTGGACAAACTCAAATTTGGAACAAAAGTTGATCAAAAACTATAAAAACTATTAAAACAATTATACATATTAATTTCTAAATAGTTTATTATGTTCTTAACAAAATTTAAAACGTTTGAATCATACTAAGAATCACAAAAAAAATGTATAACACATTTTTCTCAACAAACTACATTTTTCCTTGGACGAAACAAGGTGGACAAATCAAAACGATGCTTTTTTTATAAGATTTCATTGCCTTAATTCAATTTACCGTATTCTTTTGTTTTCACTTTTATCACAACATTACTCTAAAATAATAAAATAGATTTTGGAACGTCTGACCAATTATTTTTTCAATTTAACTAAAAATAGATTTAACTCGTGATATATGGCGCATATTGCAACTTAAATTGGCTTACGACAAATTAGGAAGTGTTTTACGTGAAAATATTATAAAAGATTTTAAAAGCGGAAAACATCAAGCTGAAATTTATAGAAAATATAATATAGCTAAATCGACTGTAAGCAAAACTGTCAAATCATTTGGATCTCGTGACTGCAATAAAACAAACCATCGGGGCGGACGTCCGAGAAAAACATCACAAAGACTAGATCGAATAATTGTTAAAAAGCTTTAAAAAGATCCATTTTTGTCATCCACAAAAAAAACCGAAAAACTTGAACTACAAATCTTTAATCGCACTGTGCGACAAAGAGCTAACGACGCAAAGTTGTTTTCTCGAATGCCTGACATGAAACCACTAACAATTTCTTTTAAAAATAGAAAGCTAAGACTTGCGTTTGACAACGCACACCAAAAATTGACTGTAGACCAGTGGAAAAACATACTTTTTAGAGATTAATCAAAAAATAACCATTTTGGAAGCGACGGCAAGAAGCGAGTCTGGAGACCAAAGAAAACCAGATTCAATACTAAATATACCAAGAAGAGTGTTAAGGTAGGTTTAAATCCACAGACTATTCTTTCATGTGTTTTCGTTTAGCTTCACTTCACTCTATTGCCTTTCTCTTTGTTCTATATCGCTCTCCTTCATCTCAAGACTGCACTTTTTTTGATGTTATTTCTGATCATATTGACCAAGCCCTCTCTCTTTATCCATCAGCTAATATAGTTGTTGTCGGTGACTTTAATGCTCACCACTCTGAATGGCTTGGCTCTAGTGTCAGTGACTCTGCAGGCATTAAAGCCCACAATTTTTGCCTTTCTCAATCCCTAACTCAAATAGTCAACTTTTCAACTCGCTTACCTGACAACCCTAATCATTTACCTTCTCTACTCGACTTATGTCTTGTTTCTGATCCTAAACACTAAAAATTAAAGGTAGAAATTTTTAGTTAAGGTAGGATATGTGATATACCCTTAGTAAGGTATAATTTTCTACCTTATAAGGTAGAAAATTATACCTTTAAGTTAGAAAATTGTATGAAAAATAATTGTTTCTAATATAATTTTCTACCTTAAAAGGTAGAAAATTATACCTTACTAAGGGTATATCACATATCCTACCCTAAGGTAGAAATTTCTACCTTTTTTTAATATCTCATTCTTCTTCATCACCTGAATACCCCTATTATCGAACCTCTTACAACTACAGTAAAGCTGACTGGGATTCTTTCTGTGATTTTCTTCGTGATGGCCCTTGGGTAGAAATCTTTCAACTTCCTGTCGACAAATGTGCTTCTTACATAACTTCGTGGATTCAGGCTGGCATGGAATCTTTTATTCCCTCTCGACGATTCCAGGTCAAGCCTCACTCTCCTCCATGGTTTTCCTCACACTGTGCTGCTGCGATTGCCAATCGAAACCGTTACTTCCATATTTATTAGCAAAACAATTCTCCAGAAAACAGACATCTGTTTATTACTGCTAGAAACAACTGTAAAAAGGTTTTGCCTAACGCCAAAACCCGCAATTCTCAGGTCATGAAATCTCGTATCTCATCTCAAAAATTAGGCTCTCGTGACTTCTGAAGAATCTTTAATGATATCAATAATAAGGGCAAATCTATAATTCCACCTCTCTTGTAGGGTTCAGACTTTTGTCACCTCACCTAAAGACAAAGCCGAACTGTTTGCTAAAAACTTTTCATCAATATCATCTCTTGATTCCACTAATTGCGTTTTACCTGATATTGCCAACGAACAGGTTGATCCATTGCTAGACATTCATATCACTCCAGCATCTGTATCTAAAGTGATTTCCTGCCTAGACTCTTCTACAGATTGTGGCCCAGACAACATACCTGTTATTGTCTTGCAGAAGTGTTCTCCGGAGCTGTCGTCTATACTCTCAAAACTATTCAACAAGTGCTTATCAGAGTCTTGTTTTCCAGCCTGCTGGAAAGCCGCATCTGTTATCCCTATCTTCAAAAATTCTGGGGAGCGATCTGATTCGTCTAACTACCGTCCCATAATTCTTCTTCCTATCATAAGCAAGGTTTTTGAATCTTTAATTAACAAACACTTAATTTCTCATCTTGAATCTAATAACTTACTTTCTGACCATCAATATGGATTTCGATCTTCTCGTTCTACAGCTGATTTGCTAACAGTAATAACTGACAGGTTTTATCGTGCATTAGATGAAGGTGGAGAGGTTAAGGCCATCGCTCTTGACATTTCAAAAGCGTTTGATAAAGTTTGGCATACTGGTCTTCTCCATAAGCTTTCTTCTTATGGTGTATCCGGCAACATCTTTAAGATCATTAAATTCTTCCTTTCCAATCGTAGCATAAAAGTTGTCCTTGATGGACAACACTGTTCTTATTATTCTGTAACTTCAGGGGTTCCTCAATGTTCTATCCTTGGCCCTATACTCTTTTTAATTTACATTAACAATCTTCCAGATATTCTCACATCTAAGGTGGCATTGTTTGCTGATGATACTACCATTTATTCTTGTCGTGATAAGAAACCAACACCCTCTGATTGCTTGGAGGGGGCATTTGAGCTTGAAATAAATATAGGAAGATCTAAATTATCGCAATAATTTAGATCTTCCTATATTTATGAACGGTGATGTACTCGATGAGTCACCTACTCTTCATCTTCTAGGATTAACTCTTACTTCCAATCTTTCTTGGAAACCATATATCAAATCAGTTGCAAAATTAGCACCTGCTAAGGTTGCATCTCTTTATCGAGCTTGCCACTTTCTTACTTCCGATTCTATTCTCTATCTCTATAAATCTCAAATCCGGCCTTGTATAAAATACTGTTGCCATATCTGGGGCGGATCTTCTAATGATGCCCTTTCTCTTTTAGACAAGGTGCAAAAACGCATTGTAAACATAGTTGGACCTGCTCTTGCAGCCAACCTTCAACCATTATCACATCGTCGTAATGTTGCTTCTCTTTCTCTTTTCTACAAATACTATAATAGGCACTGCTCTAAAGAGCTAGCGTCTCTTGTGCCATCTACTAAAATTCATTCTCGTGTTACTCGTCATTCAATTAAGTGTCATCCTTTTTCTGTGACTGTTCCTAAGTGCTCCAAAAACGCTTATTCGTCTAGTTTTTTTCCTCGAACATCAGTTCTTTGGAATTCGCTTCCTTCATCTTGCTTTCCTGATTCATATAATTTGCAATCTTTTAAATCGTCCGTCAATCGTTATCTTGCTCTACAATCTTCATCTTTTCTCTTACAGTAACTTCCAACTTTAATTAGTGGCTGCTTGCAGCCTTGTTGGAAGCGAAGATGTTTAAAAAAAAAAAAAGCATGGAACGTCTGTTACGGTTTGGGGATTTATCAGCACTAGGAACTGGTTCTATTCACAAAATTAATGAGATTATGGACAGTTTTGTTTACAAAGATATAATGGAAGATGTAATGTTACCACATGCTGAATAGGAGATGGCCCTAAAATGGATTTTTTTAAACAGGACAATGATCCAAACTTAAGTCAAAAATTGTAAAACAATGGTTCAAGGACAAGAATATCACCCTAATGGAGTGCCCTGCACAAAGCCCTGACTTGAATCCCATAGAAAGTTTCTAGGAAATAGTTGACAATAAGATTGAGCGTGCAAATGTGAAGACCAGTGAGGAATTATTTGAACAAATCGAGAAGGCCTGGCGAGAGATTAAAATGAGAATTGTTGACTCATTAATTGAGTATATGTCTCAAAGAATGAAAACAGTTGTTAAAAGTAAAGGAGGTCCTACCAAATATTAAGTTAACTTTTGAAGTTTTTCGAAAAACAATAAATTAATTTTTGAAATTTTTTGAATTTTCAGTCGATTTTTTGAATGTCCATCTTGTTTTGTCCAAAGAAAAATGTAGTTTGTGAAGGAAAATGTGTTATAAAACTTTTTTAGTGATTTTTAGTATGATTCAAAAGTTTTAAATTTTGTTAACAACATAATAAACTACATAAAAAATAATTATTAATAAAATAAATTAATGTTCAATTGTTTTACTAGTTTTTTTTAGTTTTTGATCAACTTTTGTTCTCAATTTGAGTTTGTCCACCATGTTTTGTCCGATACTGTATATAGTATTTTATTTGATATTTGTAAATAGCTATTTACAAGCTATCTTAAGTATATTTTAGATTTATGGATAACAATTAACTAAAGCTTTTTATGGTTTACAATTTCATTTTTTGTTTTGCTTGCAGAAAATTGTTATGCCTAAATGCAATTTTAATATTATTAGTAATAATTATTAAAAGAAATCCGTGTTTTGTTATGTAACATTGTTTCAAACAGCTTTAATTACAAACCTCTTTTTGTTTATGATCAAAGCTAAAAGTGCTAGTAAAGGACTAGGGGAGACCAGGGTTAGTCGGAACACGGGGTTAGTTGAAACATTGAACTTTTGCGCCGACTAACGAGTAGTTTATTATTACAAACAAGAAACGAAGGTTTCAAGAACTAAAATAAATACTATTTTGTTGTTGGATAAAATAAATTGTGAAAATTAAGTTGTTGCTCAAGATTTTAGAGAATTGTACGCATGAAAGTAACTTGTTGTGATTTTTGTATTGTTAATTGTAATCTTGTGTTATAAAAGATAATAAAGTAGTTTGATAACATCTAGGTAGTATTTTTTGTGGCCTTTCTTTTATATGCTTTTTATAGAGTTTTGTGCGTGGGACATCTTAGTTAAATCGTTTAAGAATGCACTGGTTAAATGGGAGTTTGTTGGAACTTTGTGATTGGTTGCCGTTGGTTGCGGCTTTTTAATATCAATTGAATTCTTAAAAACAATGGTTTTCAACTCTTTATAAATCTATATTTAAAAAGTTGTGCGTTTAAAACTTAAAGTATATATATATATATATATATATATATATATATATATATATATATATACATATATATATATATATATATATATATATATATATATATATATATATATATATATATATATATATATATATATATATATATATATATATATACACATATATACATTAATTCTTTAATTTTATGCATTTTTTTTTTGAAGGCCAAGGCCAAAACTATCAAAAAGACCTTGCCTTAAGGCAAGGCTGAGACCAAGGACTAACAACTCTGCTATAATTGTTTTCATTATTATTATTAGTAGTAATGTGTTTCTGTATTTTTATGTTGCAATTTTAATGTTTTTTTTTGTAAATATTATTTTTATTATTATAACTATTATAATTTTTATCATTTTCATTAGGTGTTTACCTAATATTAGTAATATTACTATTGTAAACAACTTTAAAATGTAGCCACCAACTATTTCAGAAATATATTGATTAATTATATATTAAGGTTGCATCGATGTTTAGTTTTAATACCAATTGGTGCAGGCCAATGCATTGGCATCAGGCCTAAATTTGAATTTGATCTCTTTTCTTTTTTTCTTTTGATCTTTTTTCTTTTTTTAAAAATAGGTAAAAGAGCCCCTTATGAAAATTGTTCAAAAAATATTTCGACAGATTTAGTGGTTGCAGATATGTCTATAAATTTTCATTTATAAAATATATATATATATATATATATATATATATATATATATATATATATATATATATATATATAAAAATTAGTAAAAAACACTTATCCAACTTTTTAAATGTAAAGTAATTTACTTTACATTTAAAAATTCATTGGGCATTTTTTATTATTCATGGTTTCGGCGTTGCTGACGAGTAACTTAACTACGATAAGTGCGGGAGTGTTACAAACTATGATTAGCCATAATGACTTTTTTATGCATTAGGCAAAATAAGTTTTGCCTAATCTAATCTCGGTACAAGGTGTGTATTTTTAATCACTTTACCTAACGAAAGTTAAATTATTCATAAAGTAGTATGAGAACTAAGTGATTAATCAGCCTAATCTAGATAAAAAGTCTGGAAATTAATTGTGTAACTTGAAAAAAAATAGATAAACAAGCCAATAAATTGCATAAGGATTTTGCAGTTAGCATATGAAAGGTTATTTATATGCCTTATTTATTATGTCTGACATTTTATGTCTCTTTATGTTTTCTGCATAAAGAAAACCTGCATTCATCTTAAGCAAAATTTCTTTTCAGAAAAAAAAATCAAAACCTCGAAATTGGATAAACTTG
Organism: Hydra vulgaris; assembly: GCF_038396675.1. NCBI lineage: Eukaryota > Metazoa > Cnidaria > Hydrozoa > Anthoathecata > Hydridae > Hydra > Hydra vulgaris. The sequence goes on from NC_088931.1 coordinate 85,434,259, forward strand.
TACCGCTTCAGAAAGTTATTAACGTTTTATAATGCTTTATTTACTTTATGCTATTATTCAATAAAGCAACAATTATCTTTAGTGACCCATTATGTAATCAAAATCTTTGACCATTTTATCAAAGCTTGGCGTTTGAGTTGTAAGGACGTATTTTGTTGTGTTATTTTTCAGAATTTTACATCAACATAGACATTTTTTAAAAAGTAGAAGAGTTAATCTTCATTTTTGCAATGTTTTTTTTTGCAGTTACAACCGCTTTTATTGAACTAACTGTTCTTAAAAACTTTGTTGTTGATCAGACATCAAGTTGATATTGAAGGTATGTTGAGAACATTTTCGAACCTATTGAGAAAAATTTTAAAACTTATTTTACTGCGTTTATGCCAAATTTTAAAGAAAAAGATTATGTAGCAGATACTTAATTTTTTGCAGCAGAATAAGTACCTAAGTTTTTGCTTTTTCAAATTATTATAGGTAGGTATGAGGAGGGGGGGAGGGGCGGATCTTACCAAAACTTTCTTTAATAAAATTTTTTTTCAAAAAAAAAAATGATTGCTTTTTCAAAGATTATTGTTTACTTTAAGAAATTTTTTTATTTTAGAAATAAGTGTATGCAGCATTTTAAACATTTATGGGGCCCTTAAGAAATATGTATATTTCGTGGAGCAGCAAAAGAACATCTAACTTTTTAAACTGTCTTCCTTACATTCAACAAATATTGGATGTAAAAATGGGTATATACTGTTTATATTCATAAGTAACAATGAATCATATAAAATCACAGTTGAGCAAGTTAATAAGCTTTTTAATTTTAAAATCAATAAATATCACATTTTTTCTCTCGCTAATGAATCCAAAAATTGGGCATGCAATTTTTTAAGAGATTCTAAACAGTTTGTTGATTTTTGCAATGAGCCTTTTTCATGCCAAATAACAAGTTTTAAGTAACACTGTTTTATCTTCAACAGTTGTCTCATCTCCTGAACATATTAGTGTTTTTTCATTATCTGATACAAAAACCATTGTTATCCAGAATAAGAGCTGACGAATTGACTCTTAGAAAAAAACTCTTAAAACAAAGATTAAGCATTTTAAAAAGTGAAATTGATACCAAAGCTCAAAAGCATAGAAAGAATGTAAAGGAGTCAAGGGAAAATATTACGGTAAGACCAAGATTTAAGCATCTCAACGAGACCATTAAATTAAAATTTGCGAAATAAGTTGAAAGCCCAGTGTTCAAACTTACAGTTGAATAAGCTTCAAATACCAAATTTCTGTAAAAAAATAACTGGAATTTGCTTAATCAAATTTGTCTTATGGAAAAGTTATCTTATGTCAACAACTTGCTGAAAAGAATGTGGAGAAAAAAGCCTTGCAGAATGACATAGTTATATTACAGGAAAAGATAAAACAAATGAACCAAAAATTTATAAACACCAGGTATAAAAAAGTATATTCATTAGATTATAGGTCACTAATCTATGATATGCTGGAATGTCAAGTTCCTACACACAGTGTGCCACAGCTCATACTCAGCTTCAAGTTGGAGAACATACTGGATTTATATTTAGTCACATTCCCCATTGAACAACCGTGGAGCAAATGATGCGCGAGCTAGGTGTCATTTCAGATCTGCAGACTACAGAGATAGCAATTAGAACAAAGGATTTGACACTTAGCTTGATGCCACAAATCAGGAGGGTGTTCATGGCAATGTTGTACACTTAACAACAGAACCTTTGTGTATGAATGTAGCCATAGATCAACTTGCTGGAGGTACGGCATATGATTATATGAGTCATATTACAAGGTCTTTGGATAATCTTGCTAAGTTGTATAGTGACTATTATCAAAAACACTGACGTACGAAACACTATTATTGGCAGTGAACCATGCAACAGTAACAAAGTTAAACATTTTATGGAGGAAATCACTAAATGAGCTAAACTGTTACCTTCATCCCTTAGACACAATCATAAGTGCTTGCAAATAATCACTAAAAGCATCGGAAACTTAAAAAGGAAAGCTTTTTGGTAGAGACTTCATTGCAACAAACAATGTTATTCAGCTCAATAAACTACTTTACAAGGACAGTAAAGGTAAACAAGTATTATTTATTAAATAAATATTATTATTTATATATAAATAAGCTATTAATTATGTTTTTAATCTGAGCAAGTTTTGTTGATAAAGTTATGATCTTGATTTTTAATCTGAATGTAACAAATTTGTTAATCAGACTTGCTTCAAATTTGAAAACAAGTCATTCTAAACATTATCAATTTTTTTTATTTAAAAGTGATCCAAAAGGATTTGTTATCTTTTTGGACACCCATTGCTTGTCCAGGGGCCTAATACCCCGCAACAGGGAAAATTGACTGCACATCTTTTTTCATACATGTGAAGTTTTGATCCATCACTACCAGAAACCAGAGTTTTCTATATTCTGGAGTAGCATTATGTGTAGGACTGAGAAATAGCCTGTTCCAAGACTTCTTGTCTGAAACCGGTTAAGCCGTGATTAATTATGTAAAATTTTGTTTCAATATTTATAATGGGTTATTTAAACTTAGGTATTCGTCAGATGTGTGCTTAAGCTTTAATTGATAAGCTTCTGACTGCTCCCTGGATGACTAAGTTCTATGTTGCACGAGGTCAAGGGTTAGACTACCTGTCTGGCATCCAGGTGATAAAAAATGTTACAATGCACTTTTTGAAAGCAGAATGACAGCTTATTATTGACCGAAAAACAGACTTTTTTGGAGGTGATCTTAATGATCCAGTTTTTAAATTAATTGTAGGCTTTTGCTTAAAAACTGATGAAATGGGAGAAATATAACCTAGTTGCCTAAAACCTATCATTGCTGTTATTGATTGTCAGTTTGAGCGACATTTCAACATGACCACAACTGATCAACTTAAGATCGAGACCCAATCAGCAAGGGTTCATAACTTTGACTCAGAAGAACTTGTTGGTATGTTTAGCGCTGCAGAGCAGAAAGCTCCTTATGCCATTCTTTGTTTTTTGTCATCAAAAATTTGTGCGTACACAAATAAGATAACTGATTTCCTTTTTAAAAAAACTGATGAACATAATAAATTAATAGCTTGGTCTATCTCCTTGGCACAAAAAAAGCGCTTAAAAAGCACAAAATACCATGAAGAAACGAAGCTGGAGTTAACTAAACACTTGGCTAAAAAGAGTTAAAATGAGGAAGACAAAGAAAGAATAAAAGTAGAAAAACTAATAAAAAATTGCATACCTTCTCAGATATAACAAATGTTCCCTGATTTGTAAAATAACGAGGCTGCAGATATTGAAGATATTCTTAATGGTGCTGTTGTTGGAAGAAATATATGACACATGTGGCACGATGCTGCCACTAACAGCCAAGATATATATTATGGCAAACTGCTATGTATTAAAAAGAAGAACTGTAATTTATATATAGTTTCCTATTGGAAACCAAATTAAAACGAGGATGATGATTCTATTGAGTATGATATGAGCAAATATCAACTTTCTGCAGACACCATATGTGGTGATATGGTGATATCATAAGACGATTGTGTGTGAATAGATAATAATAAGGTATATACTTTATTATCAGTTCACTTATAATTGTGTGGGAATTGTATGTGTTATTGTAAATAATAATATGGTTTGTATACTGGTATTAATAGATTTCATTAAAAGATAGTAGGTATGTGGAATTATTGTTACATTAAATATTTTTGATATTAGATAAGTTATTGGAATTATTTTTCATTAAAATTATTTTTCTATAGATGTTGATGCATTAACAATGCAAAATGTTAGTGTAAAGTAATTTTATTAAATCAGTGTACCCTGGACATATGGCAATCGCCATCCCCTAATGGCTACGCTATGAACAGATTTTTTCATTATCATTAGTGTATATCATATCTATTTTATTTAAAGTATTATTGGTTGGATTCGACAATGAAAGCATTAAGATTGACTTCAATTCAAGCCTTCACAAGAAACGCGTGCGATTTTTCGTCTTGTATGACCACACGCAAGTATTTTATTTTTGACAACTTGATCACGGCCGTTTACAAGCTTTATAATTTTAATCAATTTCGTAAAAAGTTTCAAAAACAAAAAAACCAAACTAACAAAATAGGAAATAAAAAGAAAATGTAAATAGAAAAATAAAAATAAATTGCTAATTTAAATAATTTGTGTACTGTTTTTATTTTTGTTTCTTTAGAGTGATTGTTGCATTCAGCAACAAAATTAGGTAAGGCGAAGCATAAATAGTGTTATTACTTTTATAACGCACTTCTAACTTTTATAATTCATTTTCTGTTCAAACAACATAAGTAATCCAAAATTGAAGTAGAAAAGCATCTAGAAAAATAGAACGGATATTCAAATAATATGTAAAACTTAAGGAACTTGAACAACTTTATAAAAACGTACTATATAAAAAGTTTAGGATTATAAAAAACGTTCTGTAAAAACGCGCGTTAATTTTAAAATATCAACCAATAAAAATTTTTTATTGGTGGATTTTTTATTGGTGTCTGAATTACTACACCCTGGTTTGGAGATAGAACAATGTAACACACACTTTTATAAAATACAGTGTTATTTTGTTTTATCTCCATTTTCTGTTAAAAAATATAATACAAGCTAGTATTTTTTATATATATCGTGGCAAGATGATTGTATATTTTGGCAATTAAAGTACTGTAAGGTACATATCTGTTTTATTAAAAAAAATTCTTATTTTCACTAGTGAACAAATAATATAAACACGCTATTTTGTCTAAAATTTAATTCTACAGTGAAGATAAGTATTATATTATCTAAAGTGTGTACCAAGATCTTCACAACAAAATAAAACTTTAGCTATAAGTTCTAAAAGCATAACATCTAAAATACATTGCACAATTAAAAGATATCTTAAAGAATAATTAGTTAACCAGCACTTCTGGTTAGTCCATTAAAAATATAACATTTCAGTAAGAAGCCCATTTAACAACATAACATATAAAACATTATTATTTTGACAATAAAATAAATTACTTTAAAACACTCTTATAAAATGCAATATTAACAGATGCTTTATCTGGATTTGGGAAACAATCTTAAAATTCAATTCAGCCTGCAATAGCTGAAAAATGTTTGAAATCCAATTTTAGACAGAAAATATATTTATTTTTTGAAGAGCAGGAACTGCTCTTATTACACCAAGGAGACTAAATATTTCAACAGCGAGTGCTCTATCAATTTGACTATTGATATTGTCAACCTTTTGTATACTGGAATTCCCTGGTTTAAACTTTTGTTAAATTACTTTGATTTTTGGGTAACATATCAAAAACTAATATAAGGCGATGGAAAAATGACTACTTTATTGATGGATTGATGAAGTTTCTTTTTAAAGTTGTTCAGTTCAGTTTTTGCATGTTGTCCATAGACCAAAAATCAACAAATATATGTGTTCATTTTTCATCACTGATATTTTGTGTGTATTTAGTTGTTGTGTATATTCATGTAAGAATTTAAATCTTTTTTTTTTTTGGTTACAGACTTGAATAAAACATTTTCTCCCTTTGATTGTCTTAGTTGCTTCCTCACATTCTGCGTCCAAGTTTTAGCTGTATGTTTTACCTTTAAAGTTTTGTTGTTGTTTTTCTGTAAAAAAAACTTCCACATCTACCATTTTGACGTAAATAACTTTTAATTGGATATAAAACAGAGATAGCACATTATAATTATAATTTATAATCAGGATTAAGGAGATAAAACAAAATGCAATGTCAGGTATAGTAAGTTAATTTTTTTTTTTTTTCTGATTTATTTATAAAAAATAAATATTTTATCTATAAAAGGAAAAAAATTGACCAATCTTAATTTTTTTGATTTGTGGAGGTAGAAAAAAATAATTCTAACCTCGCGACATATAGACCGTAAACACAGATTAAAGCACATAGAACATGTATTAAAACAAATATGTAGAAATCATAATTTGCAGGTTTTAATAATAAAAAAAAGAAATTAATATACAAAAAGTACTGATGATAAATGTAGTAATGACGAAAAGAAAATTAAAAGAATGTTTTAATCGTAAGGATAATATCTAAAAGTTAAAATAAAAAGTTTTTCAGAATTTTTTAAAATTGATTTTGTTTAAGATGGAGTAAAGGTATTTTAGAATATAGCTTTTTGGACTCATTCAAAATCCATGCAAGGCTCCTGTTCCATTCACAGACGCACTGATGAACAATTTAAATAAAGACGAGATAAACAATAGAACTTTTACCATGCTTCTGGGTTTTGAAAGATGACATTTAGTTTTCCATTGTGTATATTTCTAGTGGAGTAAGAATGTAATAGTCTACTTTCTGTGAACAAGTTTGTGATAGGAGATGGTAAGTTTTTATCAAAGGAGTAAAAAAAAAAGAAGAAGATTAGCATGCTTTACTAGCGCTGGAAATGTTGGAATGAAAAGTTTTTCGAAGGACTTCGGTGTATCTGATTTAATTGGTTGAGAGTTTATCATTCTATTGGATTGACGCTGAGAAGATAGCAACTTGTTAATGCGATAGTTTCCAGCTTGACCCCAAACTTGACAACAATTTCTAAGATGAGATGAAAATAATGCATAATAAATATTCTTTAGTGTAACTTTATAGACATAATGACGAATTATCGAAAGCATACCGTTAGCTCAAGATCAGTTTATACACCAAGATATTTAATAACTTTTGAAGGATATAGCCGTTTATTATTAATTTTGATTTTGATTTCAACATTTTTAAATCAATAGTTTTTTCTCGAAGATGAAAAAAAAATGAATTCAGTTTTTTTGGTGTTGAGACATATTAGATTAGCATTTAATCAGTAAACTATACATTTTAGATCCGAATTAACATTTTTAGATAAAGATTGATACGATTTGTTGATGTGAAGAGATTTGTATCATCAGCAAACAGATGAACTGAAGAGATGTGAACAGAGTTAATTAGGTCGTTAACGTGGATTAAAAATAAAAGTGGACCTAGAACAGAACCTTGAGGAACACCACACAAAACTTAGTTAATAGTTAAAGACAGTTAATGTAGGATGAATGAATATTGGATTTGAGTTTATGTAGGCCAAATGAATATTGGTTTTATTAATTTGAGGTTATGAGCAACATTCGTAAAAAAAGTTTCAAATGATTCAGAGAATTTACTTCATAAAAAGAGCTATTTTCATAGCCACAATACTAAAAAAAAACTTATAATGATTGTTGTCAGTGTAGTTCAAATTTAGCGCATATAAAGAAAAATATGCCGAAAAACTTTTTCCTTATAATTTAACATTAAATATTACCATTAAATGCACAATATATTACTCTTTTGTGCTTAATACGGGGAAGGGGACGTTTATTTATTTTTATAAATTTTTCCCACCCAGCTCATGCTTAGTAAGTCCCCCCCCCCTCCTTTATTAGCTTTTACATTTTATCAACTAAAAACAACATCTTAAAACTGAAACAAAAATTCAGAAAAAATATATGTGCTAGTCATTGATTAGAATAAAAGCTTTGAGTGTAACTAGGCTTTAAAAATCGTCTGCCTTTAAAAAATCTCGTATTTTTCAATTTTCTTTTATTCCCACCTGTTTATTAAGCACCCGAGAGTAATGAAAAACTTTTTATTTGAGAAAGAAATTTTTATGAAAACTTTTTATTATTACGAAACAGTGTTGCAAATATAGAAACTATAAGTTACTTTTATACTTTATTATTTTAACTAACAATATTATTTTTTAATATTACGACTTTAATGAGCTTAGTTGAATGAAAATTTAACCAATGAAAAATATTGTGCTAACTAACAATAAAGTTCCATTACAAAATTATCCTTAGCCGAACGTGATATTTGACCCAAAAATAAAATTGTTCGCAATTTTCTTGAGCAATCCTTATCAATCAAATTGTGATACATAAGAAGTGTACATAACTTTTTATAAAATTATTCGTTTTTCATGAAATTTTCACCGTTTTAATACAAATTTAAAGCTTTTTTCAACGATATATAATAATTATAATAGTTTAATAAATTTAGTATAATAAATATATAAATAGTTTAAATTTTTTACACACGTAAAACAAATTTTTACACACGTTGTTTTATCTGCATATTTATGAAATTGCAAATAGAAAACAATAATTTGTTTTCTTTTCTTGTTACATTATAAAAACATGTGCTTGGCTTGAATTACAAACTGCCAGCACAGTTTTGTGATAATGCTACTGTTTGTATATGAAAACATATATATATTTTTTATATATTAATAAAATATATATATATATATTTATACAAAAAAGATATATATATATATATATATATAAATATATATATATATACATTTTTATATTTTTACAGAGTTTACAAATTTTTTTTTTTTTTTTTCTTTTTTTCTTGTTTTAAAGAGTTTTGTAAACCTTTCAATTTTTGCTCGTAGTTTAACCGCCAACGTTTAAGCGTGTAAACGATATTTTTTAATCTATCGTTCTAATCAATAAGTTTTGAGAATAAATTTTTAACCTTTTTCTTAAATTTTTTTGCATTTTTAGTGCCTTGACAAAATCCAAAATTTATTATCAATTAATAAATATATTTACGAAAAATTTATCACTATATATTTACTAATATTTGTAATCAAATTACTAATATTAGTAAATTATATACATATAAATTTATTATATTAAAGTATATATTAAGGTACATTCATATATTCATATAAAATATCAATTTTATTGAAATTTTAAATTAAAATTTTAAAATTTGTAATAAATTGTAACAAATATTAAAAATTTAAAAACTTGCAATTATTAATTGCATTTCATTGCTAATTATGTCAGCAATCGAAAAAATAGCTACCAATGCTTTTAAAGGGGCAGTAGATCTAAAGGATTTAAATGCTAGTCTCATGAAAAGCTACTAGAACGATATTGCTCTTATGACCAAGGCAGCTCTACTTGTTGCACTAGCGGAAGAGAAACGAAGTGTTCTAGTGAATTAAAAGAAAAAGCCCTGAAAGACAAAAAAATTGATATATATATTTATCAATTTTGTCTTTCTCCCTCTGATAGGGCCTATATATATATATATATATATATATATATATATATATATATATATATATATATATATATATATATATATATATATATATATATATATATATATATATATATATATATATATATATATATATATATATATATATATATATATATATATATATATATATATATATATATATATATATATATATATATAGGCCCTATCAGAGGGAGAGCCACATGGGCCATATGCCCTGGGCCTCCGATTTTGTTGGGGTCTCACATTTTTAAAATATATTTTTTAAACACCAAAATAAATATGAAAATAATTTTTTTTTTTTGCAGTTAAATAATATATACAGTTTCGAAGCACATAAATAAAAATAAATATTGGTGGAGCAAGAAAAAGACTAATTTAGCCTTATCACCGAGCCCTATTCTCACGTATTTACAAAAACCGTAATATTTAAATATCTATAGTTAACAAACTATTTATTAAAAAAAAAAAAATATATATATATATATAAAAGTAAAATAGATAACAATTCGTTGTCTTTTAAAGAAAAACTTAAAGAATAAAAATTTAAGGAAAGAGTAAGATCAAGTGAATGAGAAAAAGTAAATAAGATATTATCATTTGCTTAAAACATTAAAAATTTAAACTAAAATTTAAAAATAAAAAGTAAATAAGTTAATATACACCATAGAAATAACATAAATAAATTAGTCTACTTTATAGAAATAACGTAAATAAATTAGCAAACGCCATAGAGGTAATACCATAATTAAACTAATAAAAAAAAAAAAAAAAAAAATGTTGATACACTCAGTGACATGATTTTCGTATTAATTATTATTTGTATTTGAGTTTTAATTAAAAAAAAAACATTTAAAATCGGATATATTAAAATCCATAAGTAAGAATGCCTGTTTTGATTCATTTTTAAAATGCTCTATACTTAGTTTTATATGCATTTACAATTTTGGAAAACATTTTTCACAAGTAAGGTCCACGATTATATTTTGGGACAACAAAGTTGTTACTTGAAAATTTTGTTGGATATTTATAAACTATTTTGTCAAAATAGGATTGAAATATTTTTGGAGATAATCCTATATTTGTTTTGTACATGAACATTAAAACTTGGTGTAAGTTGATTTTATATATATTTAATGCTCCAAGTATACGCAGAAGAGGCTCACAAGGTAGAGTTCTATTAGCTCCAAAAATTATTCTGCACGCGTGTTTTTGTTTAGAGTACAATTTTTTTAATTTTGTATGGTTTGTTCTTGCCAATGCAATATTGCAATAAATTAAATAACAATGAATAAAAGAGAAATATAAACTTTTTAAAGTACTACTGTTAAAAAATGGTTTAGTCCTGTATATCATTGCTAAATTTTTTGATATTTTATTTTCAATACTTTTTTATATGTAAACTCCAACGTAAATGTTCATCTAAGATTACTAATAATAATTAATTTTTTAATTTAAGATTAATAATAATAATTCTAAATTTCTAATTACTCTAAATAATTTAACTTAAAGTTAACTTAAGTTAATAAATTAATTTATTTTTTATAATTACAAATTTCTAAACCTAAATCCGACATGATAAAGATTATGTCACACGACATAATCTTTATCATGTCATGTCAAATCCGACATGAAAAAGATTATGTCACACGACATAATCTAAAGCGCGCCCGACGCAGGGTTAATCGCATCATTACACAATGATGCGATTAACCCTGCGTCGGGCGCGCTTGATCAAATTGATACAAGTCAATCATTTTTTTCGTACGAGTTTTTGAGTTATGACTTATTGTTCTGCTTTTCAGTAGCTTCATTTTTTCTCTTCTTTTTTAGTTGTATTAAATCAATTTCTTTTGAACTGTTTCTTATCATTTTGTTTAAATATATTGCGTCTTTGCACGTTACGCTTTGTATGTTAACCTTTGTACCTTTGTATGTTAACCTTTGTACCTTTGTACGTTACGCTTTGTAACTTTAAGAGAAGTAATATTTTTTTGTTCTTGTAAACAATTTTTTAATTTTTTAAACATAATTCAATATATAAATTTGCATAAGTTTGATAGATGTATAAATTTATTATGTTTGCAAATTTCAATATAATCAGGTAAAATTAAAATGAAGAGAAAATTTGATAGTGGTACAAGTAAAAGGCGGCGGAGGAAAGAGTTGGCCGAAGAAGCATATATTAGTTTTTAAAAAAATCACAAAATACAGTTCATATTGAACCAACAAACGAATCTCAAAGTGTGAGTGACAGTAGTAATATTGAAAATAAAGTTGTTCCAATTGCAGAAGACCCGAATTCGGAACAACAACCAGCAGAAAATTTAAATATTGTAAACCAGAACAAGTTGAACCCGAAATCTCATTACAGGAAGATGAAAGGGCAAATAAAATTCGAGATATGAAACCAGAAACAATAGATCAGACTCATCAAGATAATCCGGTCAATTTTATTGACATTGGGATTATCAACAAGAACAATTCTAGTCAAGTGATGTCTTTTCCTAAGATTACTTGCTTTGAAATTCCAAATAATATTGTTCAAGACTCTAATCATCGTGCATTTCCCTATCGTTTATTAAACCAAACTCTTGCAAATAGAGAAACATGCAAAAGAGACTGGTTGAGCTGGAGTATTGAAAAACAATCTTTAAATTGTGTACCTCGTTTTCTTTTGAATAAAAATGCTGCAAAAGTGTCATTTTTTTCTGGTTCTGCCGGATGGGGCGTTACAACGCCGGATGGGGCGTTAGTAGAAGTTGGAGAAGATTAAAAGATCGTCGCACGAAAATTAAATTTAACATAAAGACAACAAATTACCGTCGCACAAAAATTCAATTTAACATAAAGAAAACTATGTTGTATGGAAATCTGCTAGTAGAGCAGCAAGATGTGAAACTTCAGTTTATAATTTACTTTTATCTGAACTCAAGACTGAAACTGAAAATTGGAAAAAATTATTCCAACGTATTCTAGATGGTATTTTTTTTCTTTCTGAACATGGATTAGCACTTTTTGGTTCAAATCTACAAATAGGTGATCGAGCAAATGGAAACTTTTTTGGTATTATCGAACTTCTTAGCAAATATGACCCACTTTTAGCTGAGCATGTTAAAAGTGTTCGAGAATCACAACAGTGTATGCAGTGGATGCAAGCTCATTATCTTTCAACAAGAATTCAAAACGAATTTATTGATATTTGTAGTTCACATGTTTTAACAGCAATCCTCCATGAAATTGTCAAAGCAAAATATTTTTCAATAATAGTTGATGCTACTGTAGATTGCTCGTACAAGGAGTTGATGCTACTGCAGATTGCTCGTACAAGGAGTTGATGCTACTGCAGATTGCTCGTACAAGGAGTTGATGCTACTGCAGATTGCTCGTACAAGGAGTTGATGCTACTGTAGATTGCTCGTACAAGGAGTTGATGCTACTGTAGATTGCTCGTACAAGGAGTTGATGCTACTGTAGATTGCTCGTACAAGGAGTTGATGCTACTGTAGATTGCTCGTACAAGGAGTAAACTACTCTGGTTATTCGTTATGTTAAAATTTTAGATAATTCAAACTTTTCAGTTAAAGAAAGATTTAATTTATTTGGAAATTTTTCAAAAAAAACTGGAAGAGAAATTGCTGCTCGAAAACTAAAAATATTGAAAACTTTGAAGCTGGATTTCGAAGAATGCATAGTAAAGCTTACGACAATGGTGCTAATATGGCTAGAAAGTATAACAGTGTGCAAGCGGTTTTGTTAGAACAAAATCCAAACTGTATGTTTTTTTGCTGCGGAAATCACACATTCAATGTAAGTTGGTGTCAATTGCGCTGAATTATGCAAAGAAGCAGTAACGTATTTCTGAAACAATCAGCAAATGTACAATTTATTCAATAGCAGTCCTCAAAGGCGGGAAATTCTACAACAACATCTTCCTGTTTCGTTGCATGCAATGTCCAAAACAATATGGTCAGCACGGATTGATGTTGATAAACCAGTTGCACAACATTTGAATTCAATAAGAAGTGCTTGAAATGAACTTGGGGTGCTACGTTTAACAGCCCAAGCTAAAATGAAACTCAATGCTATTCTAAGGTATGTTTCTAAATTTGATTGGATTTTGATGTCGTCTATCTGGATGAAGCTACTTACAATGATTCATCAGACAAACCTAATCATCAAAGCACGCCATAATACTCTTGATCTTGAAGATGATTGAAAATTTAAAGAGGATTTGAAGAGGATTGAAAATTTAAAGAGGATTAAAAAGACATTGAAAATCTATGTAAGGACATTCAAAAGTTGCGTGAACAATTGAATAAGATTTTAACCGAGTCAAAATTTGTTGCAAAAAATATTGGTGTTTCATGTGAGTTTTTAACTAATCATTTGCCAAGTCAAGATGATGCCGAGCTGTATTTTAAAATCAATGTATATTTTTTCATCATTGACTCAATTCATTCTGGCCTCACGCGACAATTTCAGTCGTTACAAGAAATTTGTAAACTCTTTGGATTTCTATGGCAGTTTACAAATTTAAATGACGAAGATCTTGTATTGGCTGTTCAACATTTCAGCACAAATATGACAAAGGAATCTCACAAGAACTTGAGAATTCATCACCATAGATTCTTTTAAGAAATAAGGTTTTATTTCTTAAAAGAATCTATGGTGTTAATTTTAAACTAGACTGCACACCAAAAAAGTTACTGGAAGTAGTTCTTGGACTTGGTCTTTCAGGTGTCCTTCCAAATATTACAATTGCATAACACATTTTTATCAGTTTGGCTGCATCGACGGCTTTGCGCGAACACACATGTAATGTTTAAAAGCAGATAAAAATTATTCATCGTTTAACTATGGGGCAGGGACGGTTGAATGGACTTGCTATGCTGAATATAAATTATGATATTGCACGAAAACTATTTTTAAAAAAAATATAATTGCTGCATTTTCACAACAAAAAACAAGAAAGGCATTTATGAAAATTAAATAAAACTAATTCATTCTGTTTTGTATATATTTAGTGAATTTCTTTAAGTTTCATTTTCAAAATGTGACCATAATTATTCATTTATAGTGATTTACAAATAATTACCTATTGAAAAAAAACCAATAAATAGAAATAAATAATTATTTATGTAGGAATCATACATTTGTGAAATCTTCAAGTCAAAATAAAGTGTAACACTACACTCGTACGGTTGTACCCTACCATTTCCCAGGTCTCCCTAAGAAATGTGTAATTAGTAGACTAGCGCATTTCTTGGCTAGTTAGCTTGATAAACGCACAAAAAGAGCCAAGTCTGTAAGTGTAGATCTGTCTAATTTATTCTGAAAGTTACACATTTATTTGGTACCGATCTATCTGAAGACTTAAATGGCTTTGCATTAACTTGCGTTGCATTTTGTGAAAATTGTACGCAAATTTTTCTTTTCGGGCCTCCGATTTATAACTGGCCAAGCCCTCTCCAAACCTTTAAAAGGGCCTGTATATATATATATATATATATATATATATATATATATATATATATATATAATATATATATATATATATATATATATATATATATATATATATATATATATATATATATATATATATATATATATATATATATACATATAAATGTATATATATATATGTATATAAATGAACTGCAGCGAGGAAGGGAGGGTCAAGAGCATCGCCTCATCCCCCTTTCACACAGAAAATTTTTTCATACCTAGCCGAAACTAAATATTTCAGTTATAAATTGTACACACTAAAAATTAAAGGTAGAAATTTTTAGTTAAGGTAGGATATGTAATATACCCTTAGTAAGGTATAACTTTATACCTTATAAGGTAGAAAATTATACCTTTAAGTTAGAAAATTGTATGACAAATAACTGTTTTTAATATAATTTTCTACCTTAAAAGGTAGAAAATTGTACCTTACTAAGGGTATATCACATATCCTACCCTAAGGTAGAAATTTCTACCTTTTTTTTTTTAGTGTGTAGGTGATGGTTTCCGTTTATTTTTCACAAGATTTTCATCAATATTAATTAATAATTAATAATAAAAATGGCAAGCGAAAATTCCTAAAATTAGTCATAAATTGGGTATATATTTTTTCATGAAAAGCTACTTTTCTAATTTTCAATTTAATAATCAATCTAAAGATATATAAGTCAATACATTAAATTAAAAACCATAATATAAAAAATATACGTACAATACCGAATAACAAAGATATGATTAAAAATGTGGTATAAAAACAACACAAATATAGTGTCAATATGGTATAGTTTGCAATGAATATTAGTTCCTTTGATTTTATTTATATGAAGCTGATTTTTTTGGGAATTATTAAGCGATTATAGATGTTCAAAATATACTATAAATATAATTTTTAATGCATTTTTTTTTTACGTATTTTCATCTAGTTAAATATACGGAATATTTTATAAAAATAAAATAAAAATGAATATTTAAGCTATTTTTAACAATTTAGGTATCAAGTACGATTGTATAAAGAAAAATGTTTTTTGAACATTTATTTATAGAAATAAAACAAAAATAGAGACACTAGTATTTTTGATAACATAAAATAGGTATATTTTGGGAGCTTTAAAGTTGGTTTAAATAATTATATCTGCAGGTGATTTTTTTTTTGAACAACATATGCATATTAGAATTTAATAAAATCATATCGATCAAATCCATGCATGCGGACTTTAGTTTAAGGAAGAAGTTGAAATTGAAGAAAAAACTTTTATTTTATGCTAGTTTCAAACATAAATACCTTATGTAAATATACAGTAATAAAAAATTATAGTTATTTCAAATTAAACTCTATACTATAAAATATGTTTATAAAAAGAAATCTATACCTACCCAGCAAACATTAAGTTGTTGGATCGACAATTGACCGCTGTCAGCACTTATGCCGTGCCGACGTCGGCCGCCCGCTATGTGGTCGCGTTGGCTTGCACATCGTATTTACATCGGACCGTTAGCAGCAAGCTTTAGGCGGTTCAACAGCGGACCGATGGCGGAAAAACGCTAAAATTTCAACAGCGGTCCGTTGGCGGCAAGCCAATGTTGGAGTGACAGCGTTTCGATATAGGACCTTCTGTAATTCGCGCTTCAATTTCGAGGCGTGAACCTTCCTAATATTATTTTTGTACTTTTCTTTGAATTAAGAAACTTATCTTTAGCGGAATTGTTTATTATTTTTATTATATAAACTCATCCAAAACAATGCGTAGATGACACATTTTAAACTTTTTCGAAATTATTAAATAACATTACTAGCTCAAACACTTATGGTAAATTAATTAGCCTACGGCTTGGCGTTTAACCTAACACCCGGTTATCAAATACGAATAAAGAGTAATCTAAAATAATAATAAAATTAATTCAAGATTGAGATTTACAAGTACAATTTACATATTACAATCATAATAAAATTATTATCTAAAACATTATGTATAATCTCGATAAATTAATGTTAAAATTGCGTTTGGCGACTCTATTTTTAAAATCTTTTCAATATAAAAAGAAACATTTTACACTTCATTCAGATACTACAGTAGAAAAACAATAACATTAAACAAAATCGCTTCACGTAGCAGTCTGCAGACTTTTAATGTAGCCCTGAACGAAGACATATTAATATTGATATATTAATTGAAATATAGAAATCAACCAGTTAAGAGATACTAGAATAAACATAATAAACTAAATTTTTTAGTCTTTAAAGACATTTTGAAGAGCTTATATTAAATAGCGAATTGATAGCGAGTAACTCTCCATTCAACAAAATGCAAATAAAACCAATACGTTAACGCTAATGTTAACGTTGCGTTAATATTAACGTTAACACGTAGTTTTGAAAAAACAAAGGCGTAGTTAATTAAAAAGCTGTGGAAATATCTTTAAAAAAACAATATAAAAGTAAAGTAATACACATATTACCTGACACCTGCATTTTTTCAATTAAAGACCGTCATCTCTAACTAACTGTAATATCAAACATGTTATTTTTTTAAAAAAGAAACTGTTTTTCCACATAATAAGACCCTCAAAATGACGGTATAATTTACCTTAAAAAAACAGTTAAATTAAGATGGCTTAAATTACCTTAAGAAAAGACTCCCCGACATACTGATTCTTTATTTCCCAATATGGTTGAGGATTTTAAATAAGATCAAGTTTTTTTTTCAATGTAAAACTACTAAACCTATTTTCAAAATAAAATCTGCCATCATACAATGAAAAGAAAAATAGTATAAAAAGTTACTTTAGTACCTGGTTGCAATCCAAGCAGTTTTTTAACCATGGTAAACATAACCATTGAGGTGACATAAGCGTAAATAATATGTGCACATCTGAATTAAAAAAAATCCAAACCTGAAAAAAGATAACAGTTATCAGAAGCATAATATTAAATCACAAGCCTACTTCAACCTACTGAGTTTTTATGAGAAGGTTTACAAAAATAGTTTATTAAAAAAAAAAAGCCCAACTTGTAGATGAATTTCCTTAGATTTACTCTCGTCTGCTTTAGAAGTTGAGCACCAAATTGTTTTTTTTTATTTCAAAAATTTAAGCATCATTGCATAAGTTGTCATACATTCATAATGCATAAGTTGTCATACATTAATGTAATGCATGACAACATAAATTGTCATATATTACATAAGCTGTCATACATTATTTTTATTTCATACAATTTAAATTTAAAAATGGTTGATATGATCAATCAGTAGACTAACTTTCCAGAAATTGAATTATGCTGTGTTTTTTAATCATTACTATTAATACAAAACTGATTCATACATACAAAAATACATGAAATCCCTTCAGACCTTGTAAAAAAGAAAAATGAATGTAAAAGAGGAATTATGGCTTCTTAAACAGGTGTCAATGACTATTACAAAACTTTAGAATAAAGTTCAGCTGCTTGAGACAGCAATAACAACAAACTCAACAACAAAGCTTCAAAACACTGAAACACCTCATTCATCATAAACTCAACATTCTGATCAATAACCTAATATTATATTAACATTCTGAAACCTTGTTAAACTAAGTACTTTTATACAAAAAGTTGCAGAAAAAAAAAGATTTCCTTTGAATAAATACTTTGCCTGTATTTTTTAAAAATACAGACAAAGTATCTATTCAAAGATACAAACTAAAAAAAAACAACTATTATACTATAAAAAATTAGATATTTAAATGTTGTTATTTTTGTTTGTTTTTTTGTTTATCCATTTATTTAATCATAAAATTGAAAAAATTACAGACTTACTTATAATTTTACAAAACTCGGCTCGGTGTCACTCGAATAGTTAAAAACTAGTAATTGGAGTGACACCTTAATAAAATAAATAAGTGAAGAAAAAAAACAACAAAAAAACAACAAAAACACTTAATATAGATAGTACCAAAAAAATAATAAAAAGAAGAAAAATAACTTTAAAAAAAAGAAGAACAATAACTATTAAAAAAGTCAGACTAATAACACAAAAAAAGGAAAAAATAAATTAGGTTTTTCCTTTTTTTTCAATCAATTTTTCAGCTTTTTGCCGTTAAAAAAATACTTCCTCCATTGGCGATGTCATTGCAAAGTGACATTTTCAAAATGATCGTAAAGAAGATCTTTTGAACTGAAAAAAATTTCTCGATTTAATGTACACTTAATGTAGACAGCATTTTTCTGTTTTTCTTTTTGCTGTTGTTGTACTTTTCTTCACCAATTAGTACTGCAAGATTTCATTAAAAAGCTTCTAAGAATCAAAGCTAAATACAATTATCAGGTTATATGAATTGGATGAACCAAAATAACAACTTAAACAAATATCAAGCTCGTAAAGAAAAAAATGAATCAACAAAATAGTTGCAAAGAATAGTTGTTAACTACTCAGCACGAAAAATATGTATCTCTAAGTGAAAAGGTCAGATATGTGTTAAAAATTATAAACCCTGCCAATATACCAAATTGAAGAATTACGGCTAAGTCAGATATTGTTTGAAACCTTTCATAATTTAATTTAAAATCATTACTATTTACAAAGGGGCAAGACATACGCACTCTCAGTATATTAATTCTGTGATGAAACCATTGCTTATTTTATTTTTATAACAATCCACATGAGCTATTTTCTTGCGTTGTTTTTACCAAAAACTCTTTATTACAGGGTTATTCATTTTTATATGCGCATTTATTTATTCTTATATGCGTGTTTATATGCGAGTCAACCACCCATAAAATCTCTAATATAATTTTATATAAACAATAAATAGGCATTTCTGTTTTTATATAGGTATATCTAAAATATAAATTAGGTTGTTGCCACTGCTATTTATTTATAAAACGGTTGCCGAGCCAGCGCTGGATTTATGTAACAACGCATATGATTGTAAATTCTTTTGCTAACACGCATTTGTTAACACGTTTAACCATGTATTTGTTTAGCATTAAATATAAATAAAAGTAAAACTTGCTTCAAATCATACCGAAATTCTAATTATAATAATATAATGGAGAATAATATGCTAACAGAAACAGAATTAATTGATGCCATGAACTTAATTAAACCAACAAAAGGTAATGGAGTTGATGGTGTAACAAAAGGTGATGGAGTTGATGGTGTAACAAAAGGTAATGGAGTTGATGGTGCAACAAAAGGTAATAGAGTTGATGGTGCAACAAAAGGTAAAGGAGTTGATGGTGCAACAAAAGGTAATGAAGTTGATGGTGTAACAAAAGGTAATGGAGTTGATGGTGTAACAAAAGGTAATGGAGTTGATGGTGCAACAAGTAATGTAGTAGTTAAATCAATACCTAAAAATCCCGCTTTTGCATTTATTTAGGCTCTCTTTAGAACAAAGAATTATTCCTGATAAACTTAAAGTTGGAAGGCTAATACCTACAGTGGCGAGCAAAATAATAGGTGCGAACCAAAAAATTAACAAATACGAGAAAATCTTTGAAACAAATAAAATAAAAATTTGAATTTTTATTAGAACTTTTTTTTATTACATAAATAAACAGAAATTAATAAAAATTAAGTTATTAAATATATATAATATATTTTAATTAAAAAAAAAAAATTCCACACTGAGCAAAATAATAGGTGTAAAAAAAAAAATGAAGATGGAAGTCAATAGGGTTGCAAATTAATAATATTTTGTTGCATACCCTTTATTTTTTAATACTTCCGTGCATCTTGACGGCATTGAATCCACTAGTTTTCTGCAAACTTCTACAGGAATGCTGTACCAAGCCTCCTGGAGCATCACCCACAGTTCATTTCTATTTTTTGGATTTTGTCCAGAAATTTGAAGTTTTAACTGCCTCCATAAATTTTCAATAGGATTTAGATCCGGTGACTGAGGTGGCCATTCTAAAACTTTTACATTATTGGTCGTAAACCACTCTTTCGCAGCTTTGGATGTATGTTTTGGGTCTCAGTCCTGTTGGAAATGCCAAATTATCGGCATATTTTCTTCGGCAAATGGCTTCATGACATTATTTAGTCTGTCTACGTATGGGTCATAATATCTTTGATCCAAATAAGTGGCCCCACACCGTACCAGGAAAAGCAACCCCACACCATTATATTTCCTCCGCCGTGTTTCACTGTTTTCGCAGTGAAGCGAGGTGAAAGTTCTTGATTTGATGGTCTTCTTACATACTGTTTTCCATCAGAATTAAATATATTATTTTTAGTTTCATCACTCCACAAAGTATTACGCCATTTTTTGGTCATATCTGGTCCCCGCCAAGCAATATGATTTTTTGCAAAAATTTTTCTTTTCATAATGTTCTTTCTACCAAGTAATGGTACTTTCCTCGGAGTTTGAGCTGGCAACTTACTTTCTAAAAGCCTTCTTCTAACTGTCCAAACACTAATATTTTCATTAATTTCATTTAAAATTTTTGTTGCTGGCTTGAATGGGTCTTGAAATAATTGTAATGTGATCATCCGTACGCTGACACGTTTTGCGTGGTCTTCCTCTATTCTCACGTGATTTTTCTGGTTTTAAGGCATTTGTAACTTTATTTTGAGAACATCCCATCGTAACTGAAATTTCCTTGTAAGTTTTTCCTTGTTTTCCTAAATTTCTAATAAGTTTTCTTTCTATCGCTGTGCAATGGTTTCCTCGTCCCATTTTATATCTAATTCTAATTTAATACAAATATGATATGTTATTATTTTATATAAGTTGCATAAATATTGACCTTACCTTTATATCAACAACAAATAAAAATAATAAAATGTTTTTAATCCTACAGCAAACAGGTTAAAATAAACACACACCTATTATTTTGCTCCACCAAATTTGTAGGTTAAATATATAAATAGGGAGTTCCCCTCATAAATTTGTAAGAAATTGGAAATATACTACTCTCTGTTATAATAAAATAAGCATAGTTTGTGTAGCAATCAGTTCCTAGATGTCACTTTATAAAATATACTGTAAAATGTCAATTTAAGTGAAATTTATTATTCACACCTATTATTTTGCTCGCCACTGTATACTAAAATTAGGAAATGAGACTCGTGTCTCCAATTACACCCTCCATATAGGAGTGTGGGGTATTGGTGAACAGTTAAGCGGGAATGCGATTTAAAGACATCAGTTATAAGAAATTGATCATTTTTATTGCTTATCGTTAAGTCTAACTATTTAATCACAAACCCTCAAAAGCAATTTTTATAAATTTTCTTACAAAATAAAAATTTAGGGCAAAAATTAAACCATTGGTGTTCGGTATTACTCTTCGTAGGTGGGTAATTCCAAACACCCGTATGGTAATCACAAATACTGTTGTGTAATATCGAATAAAAATAATAATTAAATGTAATTATAATGTTGTAAATAATTAATAATTAAAATTCATACTATGCAACCACAACAAAAAGAGTGGTTTTATATCCTTAGTAGTTACAACAGGAATGCTACTCAAGAAAAAAGTTGCATTAAAATTATCAGAAAAAGTTAGAACCAATTTATCGTGAACAATAATCGCAGTTTCACTACACTACTGCGCGTATGAAACTGAGTCCCCTCTCAGCAGATAAAAAGAAATTATCAAATATTTTTTTCTATTATGATGTTTTGACTATGTTTTGAGATATCCTGCGCTCGCCATTACCCCACTCTCCCCTACTATTATGTTTTTCAAAATTATTAGAACACATGTTTAAAAGGTTGTAATACCTTTAAAGATGCAAACAACTTTCTTTATAATAAGCAACTTGTGTTTAAAAAGAAGCATTATACTGATCAGACAATTGTTCACGATTTCTTTAAATAATAGTTTATAAAAATGTTTAAAACTAGTGTTACGGTTTTTTAATTTTTAAAATTTTATATTTACGGTATAGATTAACGCGGTTTGGTGATAAGACAAATTGTCTTTTTCTTGCCCCTGCTATTTGTATTTGTATATTATTTTAGGACTCGAATAAACTTATAGGCAAAAAAAAAAAAAATAACAATGCATGCTTAACTCTGATAACCTATACCATTTCCGTAAAATAGCTAAAGTGGAAAATTGTCTTTAAACACACGTATTATACTTGTTAGAGAATAAACAAAATTTAAAGTGTATGAATATATTTATAATAATGAACAATTTACAAATTTAAAAAGATTCCAAAAATATATATATACATTAAAAAGAAAATACCGAAAGCTTAAGCAAGCCAAGGAAGAATATCTAATTAAGTTTTACGAATATAAAGAAGAGTAAGGTTTTCTTAGCTCTCCTATAATTTCTTTAAATCTGCAACATATTGCTGATGCGTTCGCTGATGATGCTAAGCACTTGCAACTATTATCAAACATTTTCCATTGTTTATTTTCATCTCCTGCACAAGTACAGCAGGTTGGTACAAATCCATATAAACAACTAACAGAGTTCGAAGTAGATTCAGCACTGGTACAATCCATAACACCATTACCATCCAATCCAATTAATCCTGGCATTCCTACCACAGATAAAATTTTAAATAACTAGTAATTTAAAAAGTGTAAAATATAGAAGTGTAATGATAATGTTATTTAATAAGTGTTATTACCAATGTTTCCTTGAGATCCGTTTTCACCAAATGGTCCCTGTTTTCCAGGATTTCCTTTGTCGCCATTAACTCCAGGCAAACCTTTTCTTCCGTTTTTTCCATCTTTACCGTTAATGCCATTGTCTCCAATTTCACCCTATTTATATTCAAAATAAGTTTTGTTAATAGTTTAAAATATAAAAACAACTTAAAACCATACAATCGGCATAAAAGATTTTTCTTGGATGATACATTGGTTAAAAAACGGATTGTATAAACACGCTGATTTACTTATATTTATGGATAAAATATTAGAAGTAAGGGTAGTAGATTTTTTGATTCCTGTTTATTGAAAATGTAAATAAAAGTTTAATGTTAATAACTTACACTAGGTCCTTGAGGTCCAATTGCACCAGGTTTTCCTCGTTCCCCTTTTTCTCCCGGATATCCAGGGTTCCCTGGAATTCCTTTTTTTCCAGGCTGACCTTGAGATCCTGGAACACCAATTTCACCTTTTATTCCAGGATTACCTGGATGTCCACGATCTCCAACTAACCCTATTATTATGAAAAAATGTTGTTTTTAAAATCTATACTTTACATTTTTTACTACAAAGTATTAAGCAAATTAGTTAAAAATTGCATTTTACCTTGCTCTCCAGAAGGTCCTTCCGCACCTGGTTCACCATTTTTTCCTGGTGGTCCTGGCATTCCAGTATTTCCAGGTTCACCAGTAGCACCTAAAAATGTAAATAGAAAAAAAAACATTTTTTATTATTTATTAATGTTGCATTTTCAAATTTGCTTTAAAAAATTTTTTTTAAAATAAAAAAATTAAAACCTTGAATTCCCATTTGACCTTTTTCTCCATTGTCTCCTTTTTTACCTGGCTCACCTTTTAATCCTGTTAAACCTTTTAATCCTTTTGATCCAACATCACCAATAATACCTGGATATCCCTTATCTGACGGTTCACCTTTGGGTCCGGTAGGACCTGGCATTCCTTTTTTACCTTCACTTCCTGCTTGTCCTATATTACCTGGTTCTCCAATCTCTCCATCACTTCCAACGATTCCTTTTTCTCCACGTTCTCCCTTCTTTCCTCTTTGACCTTTTGGACCAATGTCACCTTCCAAACCAGGATATCCTATTCTGCCGTTGGAGCCAGTAATTCCTTGTTTTCCAACATCACCTTGATCTCCTTTGGGACCTTGATATCCCATTGGTCCTTCAGTTCCGGTTGCTCCATCAACACCATTTTTTCCATCAATTCCAGGGGATCCGGGCAATCCATTTAACCCAGGAACACCTTTTGAACCTTTTCGTCCTTTAATCCCTGCAATACCTTTATTTCCCGGATGTCCTGTAATACCTCTTTTTCCTGGTGCTCCATTTTTACCATCTCTTCCTTTAATACCGTCTGGTCCTGGTATTCCTATGTCACCTTTATCACCCTGATCACCATCTTTTCCTGGTAAACCCATTAAACCTTTTGGTCCAGCTGGACCTTGATCACCTTGTGGACCAATATTTCCATTGCTTCCTTTTTCTCCATTTTCCCCCATGATACCATCCAAGCCATCATCGCCGTTATTTCCGGGAGATCCTATTTCTCCTTGTGCACCCAATGTTCCATTTAACCCATTTTTTCCTTGAACACCGGGAATACCAGGATTACCAGCCATACCTTGTACACCTTGGAATCCTTTTGGTCCAACTATACCGTCAATTCCCTTGGCTCCTTTAATTCCAGGTACGCCAACTAATCCTTGTTCTCCAACTTGACCTTTGTCTCCAACTTCTCCTTTGCTTCCTTCTATTCCGGGGTATCCAATATCCCCTGTTATGCCTTGTGTACCTTGATCACCAGGTAAGCCATCGTAACCCCGTTCACCTTTTGGTCCTTTGTTTCCTTGCTTACCTTTTATTCCCATTCCTCCAGTCAAACCAGGTTCTCCTTTTAAGCCTGAATCACCTTTTTCGCCGTGTACAATTAAACAAAAACCTTCAGGTCCAGGTGTACCTCTTATTCCTTTTGCTCCAGGCAAACCAATATCACCATCTGGACCTGGATATCCCTTTTCTCCAGTCTCACCTGTGGGGCCTATTGCACCTGGTAATCCTTGAGGTCCTGGAAACCCTGGTAATCCGTGAAGTCCTTTTTTCCCACGATTTCCAGGAGGTCCTAAAATAAAATATATTTAAAAAAATGTAGATAAAATGAAGTTTAAAAAAAGTTTTTACGAAATAAAAACTTTAAAAAAAAAATTTAAATAACTTTTTTTTTGCATAAGAGGTTTTATGCAAAAATTATAATTTTATCATTACATAAGACAAAAATGTTTTAAGAAGGCAAACTCAATCTTTTAAGTTTTTTGTTTTTTCAAATTTGAAACTTTTTGATATTGCCAATTTAGAAAATTTGTTTGAAATCAATTCAGAAACGTTTGTTAACATTTGAAATAATTAACATTTTATAAATGCATATAGCGTTAATTGCTTAAAATTAACGATTATAGGTAAACGGTAAACGATGTAATAAAACAGTATACAAATTGGGGAAAAAATTCATCTTTCAAAAATCAAACTCATTTGCATTTCTCAGGCGGGTTTCTAGAGTAAAGCTTTTTATTACATATCTAAAAAACTGCTATTTTGAAAAATTAACAAATTATTATTTTTAAGCTTTGTTATTATTTGTAAAATGATTCTCAATGTATGCTCAAGACAAAAAATCAACCTTTACACTTTCTGTTTTCAACATTATCGGTGATTTCATTTTCAGGATATTTTAGTCGACCACCGACCAGGCGACCTGCAACCAGATGAACACCCATAATGCAAGCTGTAATAAAAAGTTAGAATAATGCATAATAGTTTAATACGAAAAAAAAAATCTTTATAAGTGTGTGTAACTTTTTAAAATTAAAATTTGCGCATAAAAACAGCACAAATATGCAATTACATTCGCTTTCAAACTATAAAAGGCTTAAATATTTATTAGTATACTTACAAAGAAAAAATATCACAAACATATTCTTATTCATCTTCACCCCTAAGCTGAAAAATAAAATCTTTGTCTGAACTTTGATTTGTCTTCGTTTGAGCTATATCAAAATATTGTAATATAGGTTGAATAAAATCCTGAGTTTTATAAAAATTTACCACCAATAAGTAATCCACAAAAAATTAATAATTGCACATTAATGGTATTTATGCATATATTTGAGGTTAGTTATCTAAATCGTGGTTAAAGTGCAATGTCCATATCTATTGTGTATTTTAGCTTGTCAAGGAAACGGTTTATAAAAATTCATTAATGATAATTTGAAAGCGATTGTTTAACAATCTTAATAAAATAGATAATTGAAATATAAAAATTAACCTTAATAAAAACGACAATTTAAAAGCGATAATAAAAAACCTTAGACCTCAAAGTTATATTCTAAAGTAATTATGTACATTATATGCAATTTAATTGTACAACAAAAAATTACATTAAAGAGTTGAGCTGGTGAGAATCAGCCAATCAGGTGTAAGTCAAAAAAAAATTTGAGACTGGTGTGAGGTATATGTTTGTGTAAAGAAACTGGCAACTGATTATTTTTTTAGTTTTTAGGGTTTTTTCTACGTTAAATCTAATATAACTTTAAATATCTCAAATTGAGAAAGCGTTGGATTACACCATTCTGATTCTCACCAGCTTACTCAACGCCGTTAATGCAAGTTCTCAAACTTTTTCGTCTTGTTTGTTCTCCGTGATATCAAACATATTTTTTTTCCGGTCTGCAACATTTGTTTTTAAACAATATGATATGTTAAGTTTTAAAAGATATGTTAAGTTTAAACAATATCTATATATATATTGTTTAAAACTTAACATATCTTTTGCGATGGAGTATGAAAATATGTATATATATTTTCTACAAAAAAATAAAAAATATATATATTCAAATAAAAAATATATATTAATCTATGATAACTTAAAGACCGGAATTTTGGTTAAATAGTTTTATGGCATTATAAAATAGGGATGGATCACATCACAGTAATGTTTGAATTTTGAGCTTAGACTTTTAAATAAACCTTAAGAGGTTTAACTTTAAAAGTCTAACTAGTCGTATATCAATTTGTGTGTTCTTCACACTCATACTAATAAAAACTTTCATACAAAATGGAAAAAACAGATTTTAAACTTGAAATAACTAATTTTTTTCGACCTTTAATATGTTTGCAGACATATGACTGGTTAGAAATTAAACATATAACTTAAAACTTGCTTGAAAAAGTTGTTTTCTCAGTTTAATGTTTTATCTTCATTGAGAGCAGCACTATTTTATACCAAAATATGGTCCATCAACTATTAAGCAAAATTTTATATCTAAACTTGAGTAATTAAAAAAAAATTTAACTTTGTTTGACTTTAGACAAACTAAAGCGTTAGGAGAAAAAAAAACTTTTTTTTCCAAAAATTATTCGGGTTAAAAAAATGCAGCGAAACATAACCTTTTTGTAAAAACGCAAAATTCGTGTATTTTCCAGTACATGCATTAACCGCGTTGAGTAGTTAAAACTCCGGAACCGTAAAATATGAGTCCGGAACCGTAAAATATGAGTCTTGGAAGTTTATTCTACACCAACCATTTCAATACTTATTCCTTTCTTAAATATTTTTTAAAAAGCAGAAAAACTATACATATTGTTTACCTTTTACAGATTTAAAAACTTTTAAAGATTTACGCTTTGGTTGTCATTACGCGAACCGTTATTTATCAGCCGTCGGGATAAAAGTACACAAGCAGGTGTTCTAAATAATATTTAGAATACCCGCTTGAAATGTGTTGATAAATACAACCAGTATAATTCGTTTTATAGTTTAAAAAACATGTGGAAATAGACTTAAAAATATATTGAATATTGAATAATTGAATAATAAAATAAGCCCGTACCTTTTTTTTATAAAAATTTACAATTTTTCAATAAGAAGTTATGAAGTATTGAACATTAATCAAAAAATTTGAAACAAGAATCTCAATAAGTAATTACTTCATTCCATTAACATCACAAAAAAGATCTGATTTCTCAATTACATTTTTGAAAACCATGCTTGCGAAACTCTGTACTTGACGAAAATATGAAAAATATAAAATCTATTGATATATTTAAACGAACTTTAAAAAGGCACTAAATTTAAACAATACATTCATTTTTTTTTAAAAGAATTTTATATTATGATATATCTTTCTTATTGTTTTTGTTAGTCTGTTTTAATTTTGAATAAAAAATATAATTTGATGAATTTAAAGCTTCAAAATGTTTTGAATCTTCTTAAGTTCTAAATCTCTTTTAAATATTTAAATATATATAAATATATATTACGCATTGTATTGAATATTTACGTTATATATATAACTTAAATATAAAAATTTACAAATCGGTATATATACGTATATATATTCAATAAACCCAATTTACAATGTAATCTTTAAGTTCTTATAAATATATATATAATTTCTATTAAGTCGAAGACAAAATTTCTTATGATCAAGCCCCTTCGAGGAATAGAGAAAAATAAAATTTAACAAGGTCTAATATTATACAAGAGTGAAATTAAAAAAGTTTGAAAAAAAAAAATTAATAAGTTTGTAAAAAATTATAAAGTTCGAAAAAACAAAAAAAAATCTTTAAAAAAAAAAAAATTACAAATCGGTACATATCCTTATCGTAATATATATTACGATACGTACTTGTATCGATTTGTAATTTTTTTAAATAATAAAACAAATAATAAACTATGTAAGTAATCGTTAAATCAAAAAAAAGATTTGACAGATTTATATTTTCTACCACTTTAAAATAATTGAACCACAATTTTCTCTGTATTAAGATTTTATTAAGTTTTTAATATTTTCTTTTTCCAGACCATCTGCAGCTTATTTGGACCCTCACCCAGTTATTTAACTTTAAAGAAAATTAAATTTTGACTGTAAAATCTTTTTTCCTATACGAAAGAAAGTTGTCTCTTTAATGGGTGTTAGACACGCAGACTTAAGCAATTACCGAAGCACATTAATAACGTAAGTATCAAGTTCCGTCGTCACGCATTCACAAATTTGTAAAGGCAGCATTAAATTCAATATTAATATATAACAGATAAAACTAAACTTTGTTTCCAAAAATTTAAAGTATATTTATAGATTGTTTAAATAATTAGTTTTCATTATGAAAAATTTTTTATTATTAAATCTTTTACTGTCCACCACCTATCATCACCCATCCTATACCACCCACCCATTCTTTTTATTACCCATCATCCACTATCATCAACCCGTTTCATTTCATCTTCTACCATCCACTATTATTTTCGCATGTTAAAAGTTTTTACATTCTTTCCAACTACCACTATCCACAATTCATGTAAAAGATTGTAAAACATTTACAATGCACGTCACATACTTTTTTTTATATTTTAAAAGTATTCATTGCATTATAGTGCAGTCAATTGGTGCAAACTTTGTTTTATTTAGGGTAAAAGCATGAAACTTGGTGGACACTTTAATAAAAATAAAAATTTCGTTTTAAGACTCAGACACACTTTCAAAATGATCATTGATTGTCTCCATGGAAACTAGCACATGTCCATAGCAACAAAATTTTATTTCTTTAAAATCTAATAGTTTTTACACCAATCGAAAGCTCAATAAAAATAAAGCAAAAAGTATAAAAACACTATACGGAAAAAGTTAACTGATAACAAGTCTTTAAAACGCTATAAATCTAGATAACATGTCTTTAAAACGTTGATAACAAGTCTTTAAAACGCTATCCAGGGGGTAAAAAAAACATAAAGTATTGCGTGCAAAAATAAATAACATATATTTTATATTCTAAATGATAATATACAAAATTTTGAAAATTTTTTATTTATTTAAAATATAAAATAAATTTATTTTTTTATTTTTTCTGATAAAAAAAAGACTTTGATAAGACGATTGTCTATAGTACTTACCCCCTAAAATTATCAAATTGATTAATTCTTTAATTGCACTTTTGGAAGACGAAAAAAGATTTTTTAATTTTATTGTTCTATCAATCCTATGGAGCTGGTTATAGGTGGTTTGCATCATTTTTTTTGTTTTAATTTGTTACAAAGTCCTTTGGTGTACATACAAAATTCCGGATGTACACAAAAAAATATATATATCGTATACCCAGCAAACATGTCAGCGTTGAATCAACGTTGAAAACCGGTCGCAAAAGATGTTGCGGAAACGTTGACAAAGTAATCGATTTTGCAAAGATATGTAACGTTGTTTAATAGACGTTGATGAAACGTTATTGTGTAACGTTGAAAAAACGTTACGAAATGACGTTAC
The DNA here is from genome assembly GCF_038396675.1 of Hydra vulgaris. NCBI lineage: Eukaryota > Metazoa > Cnidaria > Hydrozoa > Anthoathecata > Hydridae > Hydra > Hydra vulgaris. The sequence continues at coordinate 85,464,832 of NC_088931.1, forward strand.
AAAAATGTCGCAACTAAACGTTGAAAAAGCGTTACATAAAAAGCGTTGAATAAACGTTGCGACTTAACGTTGAAAAAACGTTACCTAAAAAGCGTTGCATAAACGCTGTTAAAGCAGTCTATTTTGCAAGGATTTGTAACGTTGTTAGTAAAACGTCAATTTAACGTGACTCAAAGACGTCGAGTAAAGGTTGAAATATAACGTTGAATCAACGCTTAATTGTGCTGTAGAAAATATCGCAAAATATTATTTAACGTAATAAAACCTGGCTATAATATATACTGATTTGACAAATAAAACTAAATTGTAGGTTGAACTCTGCTCTTGCAATATTTCCAAAATCGTTTTTTAATGCAAACAGTAATATACAATGATAAATATAAAAAAGCTTAAAATATACAATTTATAGATATATATATATATATAAAAATATAAATATTTTCTTTAAGATTTATGTGTGAAAAATACAATTTACAGGATATCGTATCGATAGGCCAGGATATCATTGAGATACAAAATCTAAATCAAAAAATAAAACTTGCACCATTAGTAGTCTGAAAGCAAATGTAAAAAAAAATTTATTGAATTAGTATGATTATTATTAAATTTAAAAAGTAAATGTAAATATATACATATAACCTATTTATTTATATAATTTATATTTATATATAAAATATATAGATAAATAAATTATATATATATATATATATATAAATTATATGTATATATATATATATATATATATATATATATATATACATATATATATATATATATATATATATATATATATATATATATATATATATATATATATATATATATATATATATATATATATATATACAAATTAAATATATTTATATAAATTATATATATATATATATATATATATATATATATATATATATAAATTATATATATATACATATATTAATATAAATTATATGTATATATAAATTATATATATATATAAATATATAAATTATATATATATATAAATATATAAATTATATATATATATATATATATATATATATATATATATATATATATATATATATATATATATATATATATATATATATATATATATATATATATATATATATATATATCGTATTCTGATTTATTTTGTAATAAAATATTGCGGCGAGATATTCTCACAAAACAAAGTTATGACTTCAACGGTTATTTTTCACAAGATTGCCAAAAGGCATTTGTTCCTGCATCTTTAAAGTTATTTGTTGACACGGTTTTACGACTTTGACAATCAGTCAACTGATAATTCACAACAGCACGAAACGTATTTATCAAAATCAACAAAAAACGAAGGTTCAAATAACATAAAAACCTCGAGAAAGTCCCATAGGTATTTATGAAGGCATAATCATTCATGCGAAAACTCGCAAAAAGACTCTAGTTGAAAAACTTTATAAACTTGGGATATCAATATCTTATAATCGGGTTATGGAATTATTAATACAAATGGGTAATAGAGTTTTGAACTATTTTGCAGAAAATAAATTTGTTTGCTTTCCACGCTTGAATCCTAAGGCTTTACAACTGCAGCTTTGAAAAATATAGACCACAATCCAAGTTCCGAACCAGCTGAAGACTCTTTTCGCAGAACAGGAATATCATTATTCCAGCATCGAAAATCAGAGAAAATTGTATCAGATCTTTAAATTTCTGCTTTAGAGTTTTCTGAAAGAAAAAAAGCAGTCGTCAAACCTTCCTGATTCATACACTGAAATTCGACCAGTTTTGAATTTTAATGAAAGACCTGAAATGGAAAACTATTCCAGTGTCTGTTTAAACAACTTCTTTCGGAAAATACATCTAACGATGACAAGTAAGACTTACTTGCACATCATCTTATGCATATTTTATGCTTATATAGTTAACCAAAAATACATATAAACAATTTTTATTTTATTTCAGACGGTTGTACTACGTTGAAGTTGTACGACTATTGAGAGAAAAAATCAAAAACATCTTGAACATAACTTGGTCAACAAGTTGGAGTCTATTTTTTCATTTTTACGAAAAATGAGTTGATTTTGTGATATATAAACAACTACTAAACATCATTGTTCAGAAAATTTTGAGTTATAAACGCCCTAAGTAAAAATAATAATTCCATAATAGGTAACTACTGCTGACCTTTCATATTTTGATGAAATAAGCTTATCAAGACTACGTGATTCGAAATGAAGGATGTGAAAAACCTTTTGATAATTGGAGAGAAAATTGTGAACAAGTTTATCCCCAATTTAGATTTTGGTCAATAACACTCAGATTTGAGCTGGTTATCTTAGCTTTTGTACGATCAATAAAAACTGGAAATTTTAATTTGTATAGGCAATTTCGACAGCTGTTGTCTCGGTTTTTTGCACTGGACCATACGCATTACTTGCGCTGGTTATCCGTGCATTTAGCGGATATGATTCAATTGGAAGAAACAAATCCAGAAATTGCAAAACTATTTCAGAAGGGCATGTTTGTTGTAAATAAAACAAAGAAAAAGTTTTCTTTAATTGGGTTAGACCATGCACATGAGTATAATAACAAATGCGTCAAAGGAGAAGGAGGTTATTTTTTATTTTTTGCAATAACAATAAAATGTCCATTTACAAAGCTTGTCTGAAAATATGTTATTTAGGTAATATTATTTTGTTGTATAAGTGAAACAGTCATGCATAAAAATAAAAAAACTTCAAACTTTATTAAGGTGCAATCAGGTTGATGGAAGATTCCCAAGAACTACTCCGCTGGATGGTTTCTAAACCTGAGTTAGCTCAATGCGTAAATGAACTTGAATCAAGTGTACCATATGCAGAAAATGATGAAGATAATTTAGTGAAAACAAGTTTCAAACATCATGAACAAAATAAAAGTCATCAATATCAGTTTTCGTCTCAAGTTACGAATTTAGTTGATGTAATTTCAAACATGAATAATCCATTTAAAAAAGGAAGCCTAAATCTTCTGGTGCTACCCTGGTGCTTCCTTGATACCCATGATATCAAAGACAAAGAAGTGATAAATACTGTTACTTCAATTGAAAAATTCGGAGAAAAATATTCAGATTGCCAGAATAATGGAGTGGAATGAGTCTCAAATCTCGAATCCAATAAAACGAAATAAGCTACCACTTTTTAGTTACGTCAATACAAAAAGGAAGTTAAAAGATTAATCGCAAATACATGTGCTCAAAAAGAACAGTTGATTATTTTCACAACTGTACATTTCCTGTCAGATCCGAGATAGCAACCTTAAAGAGTTTTATGCTTCATGAAAACCACACCGTCTCTTTCAAAAGATGGACTGTTACGCAGAGGAAATAAATCAGATCTTTTAACTTGTTTCAATGATTTGCACATCACACTTAAAGATAAATCCATAGTTTGAATGTTTGATTATTGATGCAGTTGTAGTTGCAAACATTTTATCACACAAAAATTGTGAAACTTTTGAAGATTATTCAACTAAGATATTCCAGAAATTCATTTTGGAACAGTTATAATCGTATGCAAGAGTTAATATTATTTGGGACGTTTACACCAAGAGCAGCCTTAAAGAATCAGCAAAAGTCAAAAGAGGACAAGGCATTTGTTGTCGTGTGTTGCCGTGTGTTGTCGTGTGTTGTCGTGTGTTGCCCTTAATTATAATTACCGTAAAGTAATTGGCAGTGTTTCTTCGCGTCGATCAGAACAAAAACAAATTATTTAAGCTCCTTTCCAAGTATCTTGTCTTCAAACAGAAAATGTTGTGATCTACGAGGGCATAAGCTACATTTAGAAGAATTATGGATATGGTTTGGTACTGGCGAAAACAAACACTTGATTTCACTGCACAATTTTGTGAAATATCTTGGTTTAAAACAAAAATGTTTACCTTTATATCACATAATAACTGGATGCAATCAAGTTACTTTTTTTGCTGGAAAAATTTGCAGATATCACTAACGTCTTGCAATCAATTTCTTATTGTCTCTCAAATGAAGATATCATCAGTGTTTTCCACTTAGTTGAAAGATTCGTTTTGCTACTATATGATTCTACAAGTTCTTTCAGTAGTGCAAATGAATGCAGAAAACACTTATTTAAAAAAAAAAAGACGTTTACCAGACGCAAGATGCTTTGCAACTGTTCATCTCCAGAGTTGTTTACCAGGCTTCGTATTACTGGGCAAAATTATTGTGTAGGAATCCATCATTGCTTAATTCATGTGAGAAGAGTTGGATTATGAAAGACAATATTTACGAAATTGTTTTGACGACAAATCCGAAAGCTTCCAGAATATGCAATGAACTTATACGATGTGGCTGCAAAACAGAGGAAGGTTTTAGAGGTCTTTATAAATGTGTAAATGTGTAACAGCATTACTTCCATGTACCGGTCTTTGCAAATGTGGTGGTGATTGTAAGTGTTAAATTCATAATTTACCAATTGTTTTTTAAATGGGATAACTTTTGATTTATAACATTGTGTTTTTAACTATCTATTTAATATTAAAGTTAAATATTTCAGTATTATTAAAAAAAATTTATTTTTTTAATGTTTATTAATGTTAAACTATTTGTGTTATAAGAACATTTAATTATAATTGAAAAATGCGATTGTGAGCGTTAAATTCATTATTTACCAAAAGATTTAAATATATCGGGTTTTTAAAATTTATTAAAAATTTTAAGGGGTAATTTGTGATGTATAACATTATTAACTATTTATTTAATATTAAAATTAAATATTTTAGTTTTATTTATAATTTTTTATTTTTATTAAGGTTAAACTATTTTTGTCATAAGATCATTTAACTATAATTGAAAAATACGATTTAGTACAAAAATATTTCGCTTTTACCCCCTGACTTTTACCCCCTGACTTTTAGGTTTTTAAAGCCCTGCCTTTCATTACCTATTTATTTTTCAACATACTGTGTTTTTATATTTTTTGCTACATTTTTAATGAGCTTTCGATTGATGCATAAATGACCGTTTTTAAAGATTTTTTTTTTGCTACAGACATTATCCGGTTACCATAGAGACAGGTGGAGCCATATCGGAAGTGGGTCTGAGTCTTAAAATGATTATTTCAATATAACCAACATGTAGGCCAAGTTTCATGCTTTTACTCCAAATAGCACAAAAACATATAAATTTGTCTACAATTGACTGCATTATAATTTCTAGCTCAGTTTTTTTTTATATAGGTAGGGTATATAAGATAATAAGGTAAGTTATATAAGGTAATCAGGGGCAAAATGAGATATTTAAGCACAAGTTTATCTGATACGCCTCATGTAATAAGTTTTGAAAAGAGAAAAAGGTTTTTTCTCTACCATCTTTTCTCTACCATCTTTTCTCTACCATCTTTTCTCTACCATCTTTTCTCTACCATCTTTTCTCTACCATCTTTTCTCTACCATCTTAATCCAAAAAAACAATAAAAAATAAAAAGAGTTGTAAAACTACAATGGTTACAAATGGTTAGGTTTCTAGAAATCATTTAATGACGACACTATCTCATTTTGACAGATTATTTTTAAAAATAAACTTATGCTCAGTGGTAACATTGTAATAACTTTTCCATTTTTTTAGCTTAATTAATATATAATCCATTATATTAATGTTCATTGTATGAGTTTTGTGCCTGTCTAAAATTAAAAGAATCTTATTTTCAGTAGCTCTTGTATGCTTTGCGAAATATTATATAAACTCTATGAAAAGATCAGTTGAACAAATCGTAATTACTCTATTTTTCGAAACATATTTGAAAACTGATTGTTACCATAATGTGGAGCCGTAGTGTAGTGGTTAGAGTTCTAGTTTTAGGACTGGAGGTCCGCAGTTCGAAAACGGCTCCGGCCAATATGCATCAATGGTAAAAAAGGAGACGTGACCTTCCTGGTTAAATGCAACTCCAGGGTGCTTTGTGATAAGACCGTAAGGCCTTTTTTGAGCTCCTAAATAGCTTAAAAAAAAAGTGAATAATAACTATAACTATGTAACAATTTTTTTTTTTTACATATTACAAAAGTTTGTTTCGTAGGAGATGTGTGGCAAGACAAAGAGAGCAGTGGCAAAAGCTAAAGAAAAGGCATATAGTAATCTGTATGAGAAGTTGAACACTAAGGAAAAGGAAAAAGATCTGTACAGATTGGCCAGACAGAGAAACCGTGATGGGCAGGATGTGCAGCAGGTTAGGATGATTAAGGATAAAGATGGAAATGTGTTGTCTAGTGAGCAGAGTGTCTTGGGAAGGTGGAAGGAGTATTTTGAGGGACTGATGAATCAATAGAATAATAGGGAAGGAAGGTTAGAAGAGACAGAGGTTGTGAATCAGGAGGTTCTCCAGGTTAACAAGGAGGAAGTAAGGGCTGCAATTCGGAGAATGAAGTGTGGTAAGGCAGTTGGACTGGATGATATTCCAGTGGAGGCATGGAAATGTTTGGGAGAGATAGCAGTGGAGTTTTTGACAGGGGTATTTAACAGAATCTTGGAAGGTCAGAAGATGCCTGAGGAGTGGAGACATTTTTCATCTATAGGACAGTAGTGAGACCAGCTATGTTGTATGGACTGGAGACAGTGGCACTGACAACAAGTGAGGGAGATGGAGGTATCTGAGATGAAGATGTTAAGATTCTCATTTAGAGTGACAAAGAAGGATAGGATCAGAAATGAGTTTATTAGAGGATCAGCACATGTAGCATGTTTTGGAGATAAAGTTAGAGAATCGAGATTGAAATGGTTTGGACATGTAGAGAGGTGACAGGAGAGCTATATTGGCAGGAAGGTTTTAGGGATGAAACTTCCAGGTAAGAGGAGGAAAGGTAGACCTAAGAGGAGGTTTATGGATGCAGTGGTGGAGAATATGAGAGTGGCTGGTGTGTCAGTGGAGGACACCCATGCCAGGGCTAGATACGCTTAGGGCTTAGGGCTAGAGTTTGATCCGCTGTGGCGACCCCTAAACGGGAAATGCCGAAAGAAAAAGAAGAAGAAGTTTAATGTCGTTTCGCTTTCGTTTTTAAAGTAGTTTTAATTAGTTACTAGGCTTTTCTGAGCTTAAAAAAGCGCGTTCTCAAAATGGGTGAGCAATCTTTAGCAAGCACCAAAAGGAGGTGCAATAGATTTTAAAATTTGCAGACTACGGAAAAATTTAATAATATCAAATATGACGCAAAGGTCGTCTCAACCCCATCCGAAAATGTTTTCACCATGCTTTTGAAATCAAAAATATCGAACGAAGCTTGTTCTTTGGATATTTACTAATATTTGTTTATTGATATTTACCGATATTTGTTTATTGATATTTATATTGTATTTATCAAAAAAATTTAAAAGTTAATTAAAATGAACGAGAATAATTTGGGAGATAATGTTTGTGAGATTCTTTCTTCATTAGATCCCTAAGATTTTGTTGGTAAAATTTTATATTTAATGTAAATATATTTGAACAAATATATTAATAATATTTATATAATATGGCATCAATTGATGGCATCAATTTATTTATAATAATAATATAATTAATAATATTAATTTTAAAAAGCATTCTTATTTCTTAAAATTTAATGTATCATTTAAACATATTTAATTTAAACGAAATATAATCTAATTTAAATGAAATAAATCAAATTCCATTATATTTAATTTATATTTATATTAATTTATTTTGATTTATTATTATTTATATTTATTTATCATATTTATATTAATTTAAAAAATTGATGAGAAAACGTTTTTTTAAATATCGCAACTGTAGTGGTAATTAAAATAAAATCTCTTGGTTGGCAAAAAAGTTTGCATTTCACCGGTTCTCAGTGGGGCAGAATTGCTTTAAAACGTTTTCTTTGAAAATCTTCGTCCAGCAAGCGATTTGTTCTTGTAGCATTATGAGTGCTCTTTTCGTCACTTGAGAGACTTTGACTTCTGACTTGTTCATCACTGAATGTCTCCAGAAACGTCTTTTGTCATTTATTACCAAACACAGCAAGACAAGTATGTTTTGGTCAGTTTCTCCAAACTGCCCTGAGCTGCGCGTTATCGAGAGTTAATGGGCAGTTGTAAAAAAAACCTTGTTGCTAGGCAACAAATTACCCAAAGATGACAAAAAATTTAAGAAAAAATGGATAGCAGCATCGAAATAGGTAAATGAAAGCAAGATCCAGGCCCCAGGCCATGGTGGTACCAACTCTCAAAAAATTCCATTACTTTCTATGCGTTCTCTGAAATATGTAAAAAACTTTAAATGATACATTAAATTTTACTTTAAAAAAAGTTTGGAATTTGAAAATAATTTGCTAAGTATTTCACAAGTTATCGCTAAGTATATCCGGCCGGAAAGTAATGAGCCCAACCGATAGTTTTTCAGCAAACTACTGAGAAAGCTTTCTAAAAAAAATAAAAAAGGTTTTCATAAAATAATGAAAAAATTTTGAACTTTTATACTTTATTTAAATAAATAAACGGGTAATGACTTAAAAAGTTTAGTTTTATACCATTTTCTTAGAAAATATAATATAACATTTTTCCAAATAAACATATTTAATGCATTCGCTATAGTGATAAAGTCAAATATTTTCATATTTATTAATCGCAAAAGTGTATTATTAGTATTTCGAATTTATTCTCGTTAAGGCTGCAAGCAACTACTACTTATGCTGAGAATTAACAGGAAGAAAAGAACAAATTCGAAAAGCAAAAAACGGTTGACAGAAGATTTAAAAACTCTAAACTTTAGGAGTCAGGAAATATGAAGACGAGAGAAAGTTTCCAAACTTGTTTAAGGAAAAAGTTTTTATAATTGTAATTGTAAATTGTAAATCTCTTTTAATGTTGAATTAAGATTTATTACAAATAATCAATTGTTATTATATAATCTTACAAACATAATAAAAGTATTTTATGCAGCTCTTGTCTCTGTCCAGAACAAGATTTTCGGTTTGTCATTCAGTATCTACACTGCCCTCAGCAGTGTGCTCTTCAATTAGTTCTACATCATTATTTACATTTACCTCATCCGAACATGTCATTTTTTGAATGATTCACCAATTTCGATAGCGTTGAATTGGAAAGAGCAGGTTAATTTTTGAAGTAGTAGATTTTCGTTTAAAATAGTATTCATCATGATCATCATGATTATTATGATCATGATCATGATCATCATAATCATGATCATGATCATCATGATCATGATGATGATCATTATCACGATCATCATGATCATCATTATGATCGTTATCATGATCATCATCATGATCATCATCATGATCATCATCATGATCATCATCATGATCATCATCATGATCATCATCGTGATCATCATCATGATCATCATCATCATGATCATCATCATCATGATCATCATCATCATCATGATCATCATCATCATGATCATCATCATCATGATCATCATCATCATGATCATCATCATCATGATCATCATCATCATCGCTTTAGCTTCTTCCTCTTATGCTGTCTCCCTAATATAAACTCGAGCATCTTCTTTCTTTAACTGAAGCTTGTTTATACCATATGTAGCACACTCTCTGCAAGTTTTCTTAGTTTTAAATCTACTGAAGTTCATCTGCATTTTCATTGCTCATTATAACAAAATTACCTGAATCTTCTCTGACAAATCTGAATCATTCACTATTTTTAAACTCTTTGTCAGAGTCACACGATACATTCTACTGATTATCATCTTTCTCTGCAAATACAACGACATTTAAATAAGGGACGGCTGCTGAACAAAACCTTAAATGGACACTGGCATTTTTTTTGATATAAAATGTTTCACGGCTATATTTTACATTTTTATAGTAAAAAATCTTGTTTTCTACATTTTGAATAACTTTAAAAGTTTCTACAAAAAATGCAGAAGCACCATTAATTTAAACTTTTTTTCAGTCAATTCTTTCAGGTGATAAACTTATGTTCATACTATACTATTTGCACCAGGTAAACCTGGTTGAAGCATCAGCATTGTTTCTGAACTAAGTTTATACTCGATAAATTGAAACTGCTCAAATTTGTTTCCAAATCCCTAACAACCTGCAACATTCTTGTTCAGAGAGTAGTTGTCTTCAGGTGACAAGAACCATTTTAGAATTAATGTTGAATATCAAAATTCTTTTGTTTATTTTTAGTTAACAGTACTTAGTGTTGTAGACTTCAAGAAGGAGATATACGTTACATACGATATAAGTGTAATTTTAATTCAACATAAATTTATATATATGTTTCAAGAAGGAGATATACATGTAATTTAAATTCAATTTAAATTTATGTATATGTTTTATAGGAAAAATAATGGCTTAAATTTAGTCAAAATTTTAGACATACATAATCAAAAAAAAATTAGGCTCTCTTATGATACTCTTGTGCGCAAAGTAAACAGATGAAGTGGAAATTTTTTGTAAATATGACAATTTTAGTAAACTAGAGGGGAAGTTTCTTTGGCCTCTAAGAATAGTTGTGCATTGGAGGGGATAGGATTAGGAGGCTAGTGTTTTAACAGCAAAAAATTTACGCAAAATGTTTTGTCAAAAGAGAAATAAATCCTAGATTCGCCCCTACATGCAATTGAAAAAAAAATATGTTTTAAATCTTTATTTCAATAATTTAAATAGAAGTTTTTTATCCATGATGTTGCAGATGGTGTCAAGAAGAGTTTTATGTTTAAAATGACATATTAATGAGCTGTGACGGATCCAGGGGGAAAAGGGGGAATGAGGACTGGTATTTTAATCAGTTTAAAGCAACAGTAAAGAATTATGATCTGCTTAAACGTTTTCAACGAAGTCATGTAGTGGAAAATGACGTAACTATGTAAGTTACAAAAGCTTTTTTTACATGATTTGTATATAATATTTTGTCGTTGATAGCTGTTCTCTTGCTATATTCAAAAATGTTTAGATTCATGATAACACATTCATTGTGTGGCCAAAATCAAGGCAGTTATATAGTAGAAAAAAGTGTTCCTAAACAAAGTTTTGACCGTTTGTGGAGAGATAATTTTTATACTAGATTTTTCTACTACTTACTTTATTAGTTAGAAGACATAAATATTGATAACAACCTTTATTTATGGACACTACACTAAGTTTTTTTGTCAAGAATAAACAAATCGTTGGATACTTTTACAACTGGTTAAAACATGCACTCTTCATCAAGTAAGCACAATAAGACGACCACACAACTCTTTACGAAAGGTTTAAACCAACCTTGTTTGAAGTACATATACTTTTCATTTATACATTGTTACCTAAACTAAGCAAGTATTACAGTAATATAAAGTTATAAGTAAGCACCAACGTTACAAAAAAAAATAAACTTCTCTGCAAACAAAAACATGCTATTAGGATTATTACAAATAAAGGTCGACTCTCCCATACAAAAATACTTTTTAGTAAACTCGATATACCAAATGAAGGTTGACTCTTCCATACAAAAATACTTTTCAGTAAACTCAATATACCAAATGTTTTCAAAATAAATCTTTATCAAACTCTTACATTTATGTTTAAACTGGATAAAAAAATGGCGCCGTCTTTATTTTACTCATTATTTAAAAAAATAAATCATATATACAGCACAAGATTCTCAAAAAAATACTTTAATCAATCCAAAACCTATTATTCAGCCACTAAATACTCAATTATAAATCGAGAACCTAAACTATGGAATACACTTTTAAATAATGATCTTAAAACACTCTATTCCCTTAACCAATTTAAAACAAAATTTTTCTACAAAACGACAATGAATTAAATTTCTTCTAAGGCGTTAAATAAGAGTACTCTTATGATTTGATTTATAGAATTATGAATATATTTATTAGTTTTATATATACATATAAAAAAAACAACAACAACAAAATGACAATTGTGATTTACAATGACTACATAATTTTACACGGTTTAATTTTATCATTTATTTATTACTGAAGATGTAAAACAGTTTATACTATATATTCTTGAAATTGTATGTAAAAAATACCCCTAATTCTTTGGCATGTATTTATATGTGAGTGTGTGCATTCACATATATATATAAAATATTATCATTAATTATATAAATTATATAAAATATTATCATTAATTATATAAATTATATAAAATATTATCATTAATTATATAAATTATATAAAATATTATCATTAATTATAAGAATAAAAGTGCTTTTAATCACACTGAACTAAAAAAACTTATTAGTAAACAAAAGATAAAAAGATAAAAATTTCAAGATAAAAAAGAGAAAGAAGCAATCCATGTTGCAATACTTCTCTTACGTGAGCTTGGATTTTAAATATTTATAAGAAATATTTAAATATTTACCAAGAAATACTATTTACGTCAAAGCAGATTGTGGTTTATATTCAGCAACATTTTATTCTTACTTTGAATGAAGTTTCTTATGAATATCCTACCAAATTTTTTCTTATAAATATCCAACCAAATTTTCAGAAAATAACTTCGTTATTCCAATAACCCATGTCAAATTAAATTTTTACCGAACTCTACAACTTCTACACTTCTGTCGTATATAAGTCTAAGTCACAGCCGCTCATAGCCTTGTGCACAGCCGCACATAGCCTTGTAATGAGAAATTAGAAAAAGATATTATTGAAGAGTATTTTTGTATCATATAACTTTTAACTTAAAAATTTAAGTTTCTGCTTATCATTCTCATTTTTCGGGTGCTTTTCAATTTAGTCCATTATAAATTGTACAAATACAGCTTACATTTGACATTTTCATAAATGCAAATAAAAATAACCATCTTAGTTCATTAATTTAAAAGTTGACAAGTTTTCAAAAGGACAAGTTTTCTGGTTAATTTTAAAATTGCATCAATCAAAACACTAAACGGTCATTTTTCTTTATAATATTACCAGACCTGATCTAATAAATAATTATTTTTATAGACCAGATTAAAAACCAACTGCCTAAAAACTCATATCACTATTTGAATAGTAACAAAACAAATCACCTGTCACGATAAACATATTACGATCCAACGAAAGTTTATAAAATTGAACAAATAGGGATAACATTCCATGAAAATATTATTTTTACGAGAGATGCCGCTCAGGACTGTCAAGAGAATAGGGTAAAAAAGCATACGTGTCCCGGGCACCAATGTATTAGGGCCCCAGAAAATGAAAGGCAAAAAAAATTATTATAAGATTTTAATTAAATTAAGTAAAAAAACTGTTTTTATTGACGAGGTATTAAATAATTTTACTCGGTGATGTGCATAGCAACAAACATACTTTGTTTATATTACCAACGAATTATAGTTTTAAACAATTTATTTCTATAATAAATTATTAAAAAAACAAATTATTTAAAACTATAATATAACCATTAGGTTTTGTCACGGAGAACCGCTGAAAATTAAAAGGTTGTTTAAACCAAGTTGAAAAACGTTTACACTTTCTCATCAAACTCAGTATATTATTAAAAAAAGTTTCAATGTCAATCTTCAGCTTATAAAAGTCTGGTGTTGTTTTCCTTCATTAATATTAGACTTTTTACGTATAAATTTCATTAATTATTGTAATAAATAAAAATCTGAACGATTTTTATTTATTACAATAATTAACGAAAATTATACATAAAATTAATTACAATAAGATAAAAGACCTTGCTTTATAAGTTTTTGGATACCAGACGTTCAGCTCAGATTGCCGCTGCAAAACTAATTGCAAACGACCACGATGTTCTAAAACTGTTACTTTAGCTTAAAAGAAAGTATCAACCCATGATGAGCAGATGACTGGTATTGGCAATAAAACAGAATTTTCTGCAAAGCAAATAATGATTGCAAAGTCGAAATGAACCTATGCAGTTTTTTTCTATGAGTTCTCCGAACATTATATTGACGTGAATATTTTTAATTTTGCGCTTTATAATTTCATTAAACAAATTTAATTTAAAACTGGGATTGTGAAAACTGGTTTTTTTAAGGTTCTCATTTATCTGGTTAAAAGATTAAGAACCGGTAAAAGTTAAAGCTTGAAATATAAGGTAACTTGGTGCCCGGGGCACGTATGCTCCTTTTGTCCTATTCTTTGTGTCTTAATAGTTTTAAGTAGCCTTCATTTTTCACGCCAGTACCTGCGCAGAAGGTGAACGATCTTTAAGTTTACTAAAACTAATTTAAAAAAATGATTGTAGGACTACTAAAAAACAAAAGATTTAAGAACGTTTATTGGACATACACGTTGAAAATGAATTGGACACAACTTTGACGTAAGATAACATAATATTAACATTTTTTGCTAGTAAAAAAGCAAAAATACAGAGTGTATATTTGTTTCAAAGAATGTGTTTTTTAATCCTATCAGTGAATGTGTTGCAAAAATGTTATTTAGTCCAGATTAGGTCTTGTTTAGCATGTAACAAAGTTGTTCAATGGTCGAAGGAACACCTTGCAGCGCATAAAAGATCAACATGTCCAAAGGCCAGTGTCGAGGAAAAAAGATTGTTTTCTAAGCGTAAATATGAATTGTCACATCTAATCAATGATTTTTAGCAACATCCGTCTAGGTCTGATTCACCGACGCAACGTGTGCATCCACCAATTAATGAAGAGCTCAAAAATGATATCGATACGAAGCTTGCTAATTTCTTTTACCGTACGGGTATATCATTTTGTTTAGTCGAATCGGTGGCCTTTAAGGATTTCGTTAAGTCGCTCAATCCATCGTACGCATCTGTCATCCCGAATGCTAAAGCCTCAGGATCTCTGTGCGACAAACAATACACAAAATGTTCTACTTCTGTAAATGAAATTTTTAATTCTGAAACAAACTTAACTCTGATGTCTGACGGCTGGACGAACATAAGAGATGATCACATAGTGAATTTTTGTATTAAAGCGCCCGATCAGAAGCCTTTTTTTTACACCTTGATAAATACATCCGGAATCATTCAAAATTCATCTGCAGCTGCCGCGGCAATCTTACAAGTTATTGAGAAGATTAGCTCACAAAAATTTACCAGTTTCAAAGGCGATAATGCTCCTGTTGCGAAATCAACGTGGAGGATCATCGAGGAAAAATACCCACACATCTCGGCTAGCGGATGCGGAGCTCATTGAGTCAACTTGCTTGTAAAGGACATAGTTTGTACAACTAAGGCAACAAAAACAGTCAAAAATGCAGAGAAAATTATCAAATATGTGAAAAATCATCACATCGTGAAAGCAAAGTTTGATGAAAGACGAAATACAGCAAAAATTTCTCTTTCATTGTCCATGCCTGTATCTACACGATGGTTTAGTAATTATAAATCAATGAGCAGTCTCCAGCAATCAAAATACGTTCTTATTAAGTTGGTAGACAAAGAAAGTACATTACTGAAGGAAATTCAACCAAAGAATACATCTGCTGATGTTACGGCGTTGATAAAATCTAATCCATTTTGATTCCGTCTCTCTAGGCTTGTCAAAAACATTGAATTTCTTTCTAACGTGATCGGAAAGCTAGAAAGTGATGAAGCTCCATTGTCTCTCGTGTATGATTACTTTGGTCAAATGAAAAAAAGTTCATATATGGACGATAAAGACATACAACAAAAAGTGCAATCTCGCCTCGATTTTCTCTTTACACCAGGTATTGGAATTGCTTTCATATTAAGGCCCAAAAATGTCGCAGAAGGTTTATATTTGAATGAAGATAAAACCGATTTTATTACTGCAACAGTTGAATTCGCCAAAAAGATCAAACATGAAATTGCTGAGACAGCTGAGGAAGAATTGATTGCTTTTATAGGAGAAATGGCTGCGTTGCCTGAGAGAAGAAAGGAAACAATATTCAAGATGAACGCGTGAAATTATTGGAACATTATTGGTCGCGATAAATATCCTGCTCTTTACGAAATTGCTAAGCCTGTTAACGAAATGATCTGCTCATCGGCTACAGCAGAAAGAGCTTGGTCAACCTTCCAATTTATTCACTCGTGACTAAGAAATCGTTTTACGAATGAGAGAGTTGAAAAGCTGGTATTCTTGTATACCAATAGCGTGCTGATGGACACAAATGACAAGACTGATTACATTCTTGAAGAAGGTGCAGTTCTCAATGAAATTGAATGTCAAATCACTGAATGCCTATTCGGTGATTTCTTGACATTCAATTTCATTGCCAGCATTATATTTTTTTATTACTCTAAGAATCTTTGAAAACTCCTATTGTTACTAATCACTGAATTTATAATAAAGTTAAAATATTACTTAAAACATTTTTTAAGTTTAAAACTTTTTTTGTTGATTTCAAATCAGTAAATTTTTTCAGCAGTAAATTCTGTCGGCGCCGACGTTTGCGCAAACAAATTACACTGTCTGCGCACATCTGCGCACATCTGCGCAGACCGTCCGAACTCAGTTTTCGCGAATAGTGATTCTGCCGAATACGGAATATTCGTCTTGGCACTCGGCCGAAGCACCGAATATCAGCTGCCCAATATTCAGCGAGACAGTTATTTTGCTATAATACTTAGTTTATATACATCAAGTTGTTTTAAGTATAGTTATGTATAAAAAAATAATACTCTCCAAATCATTCAAAAAGATTACAAAAATAACAAGCTGAGATAGTTTCAGAAGTGGTTATAGAAAGATATAGCTCAAAGAACTCAAAACTTATTAAAAATGATCTTTTTACTACACCTGAACTTAAAGCATTGTCTAATTTTGTTGGGAATATCAATTATACGGTTGCCTCTTTTATTGATGGACATTTCAAAACTAATTTCAAGCGATTAGTTAAAAAACAGCGAGCAAAACAAAAACAAAAATTTAAAATGCTTTTAAAAAAGTTGCGATGCAAGACATGATTCTAAATCTTTTTCAATGAAAGATTAGGTCAGTCAAAGGTTAATCCTTTTCAGTTGAAGGCTGCTTGGCACCAATAAATCATCACCGTTGTCTAACAGCACCGGTGATGATTTAAAACTTTTTATTTTTATACTTATATCTCTTTATACTTCGTAAAAAATGATATGTAATTGAAAACGCTCAAACTAATCTCTACAGTATGCGCACATATGTAGATGTGGAAAGAAAAGGCAAGTTACTAATGGTATTAGTTTTTACATGAAACTGCTTGCTCAAATTGTACAGCAAGTTCTTACAAGTTTTTTTCAGCAAACGCAAAACATTCACTTATCAGAACTTTCAAAATTTTTCTTATCATTCTCCAGTGGAAGTGTGTAAAGTGAATGGCAGTATAGTGAATGGCTAATTTTGGAAGTATGTATAAATTATGAGGAATTCGCGATTCATTTGCTATCAACGAACAATGAAAATCTTTTTATCTTACCACATACAGACTATATGTATTAAATATGCTAACTATTTGTTAAAATAAAAAATTAAAAAAATAGTTATATGTAATCCGTTCTTATGCGTTTTTTTGGTTACAATCTGGTATTCAGTATTCGTTGCAATATTTGACGGAATACAAATTAGTAAAAAAAGTAGCCGAATAGGCCGAATACCAAATAATTGCCGAATATTTGTGGCACCTCTAGTTTTGTTTGGAAAATTTATGAATTGAACGATAAATTATATAATTAACAAGAAATGTTTATTTCTTACTTAAAAAATGTTTTAAATTTTTAATGTATTAAACTGGTACATTGTGATCTTTTCTGCAAGAAACATCTTAGTTGGCGCTGAAAAGAAAGTTAAAATATCTGATTTTGTCAATGATGAATTCAACTATATGGGCTGCAATCATCGTCGTTTACCAGTTAAATGGATGTCAGTTAAAGCAGTTTTTGACCAAATGTTTACGTCATATAGTGATGTGTAAGTTTTCTAATTTTTTTAATAGAGTGTATTTGTTGTTTGATGTTTTAATATTTTGTGTTTGACTTTTGCTTTTTCGGAATATTTTACGTTATGAATGTTTAAGGTGGGAGTATGGAGTTGTTCTTTTTGAATTGTAACGCTGGGTAAGTGTGTGCATGGTATTTTACTCTTAGTGTAATAATTACCACGTGCCTATGTAATATTTTTTTTATGTATATTTATAGGAGGAACACCTTATCCTTAATCGTAAGCTTCTAACTCTTTTGAAGACTGGTTATCGAATGGATCAACCAGATAATTGCTCTCAAACTATGTAAAAATTTAGTTTTATTACTTTTTAAAAAGAAATAAAAGAAAAAGTTAGCATTGAAACTGTCTTCAAAAAAAACTTTTTTGAAGACAGCTTCAATGCTGACTTTTAAGTTTTAAATTTTAGGTTTGACCATATGTTGTGTTGTTGGAATGAAGATCCCCTACAACGGCCTAGTTTTACCGAATGTTATTATTTTACCTTCGAAATCGACTTAGGAAGTACTTATTATAAGGTAGCATCATTCCACAGCACCTCGTCTGATGCTGTGGAATGATGCTACCTTATAATAAGTACATTTTTAGAGATTATCTCCGGAAGTTTTACAAAAAGATTTGCATTAAAAAAAAAAAAAGAACATCTCAAATGATGACAATCTAGAAAAATAAATAATATATACCCTAACATAATAATTACAGTAAATACATATGACAAAAAAAAGATATGAAAATGTTGAAGCTTAAAAAATAAATGCTTTAAAAGGTTTAAATAGCAACCTTTCCTATTTAATTGAACTTAACTATTTTTTATTATTATTATTATTATTATTATTGTCTTACGTTGACATCTTCTTTTTTTTTTTAATGCAAATCTTTTTGTAAAACTTCCGGAGATAATTTCTAAAAATTAAAATAAAAGTTTTATAAATTGTTGGGTACAAAAAAAAATTTTTTTTGTTCTTTATAAATAAATCACTTGTAAGTCAAAAAAAAAAATAATTTAACAAGTTAAAAGCATATTTGGCTTCTTATTTGATTTAATCACTTTTGCTATATGAAGTCTAAGTTCGTTTTTGTTGATTTCTAATTAAATTTCAGTCGCATTCCCGTGCCATAAATTTTATACTTTTAAATTTTCAAACGTGGTTAAGCCCTATTGAATTAAAGCAAGATCTAAAAGAGCAAAAAAAAAAGGAAGAGGATTTTTAATAGTTTTACGTAGCTGTGTAAGTGTAAAAATTGTAAATTTTCCTCCTTTTTCAAGTGTAAATACTGAATCTTATACAAATTGTCAAATATCTTTGATACGTTAAGCTTCTCTTTACGAAAGATTGAAGCAGTCATCGGCTCAATATAAAAATTATATCCCAATATTAAAAATAGACGTGATGGGATATAGAATTATTGATTGTTTAACTTTGTCCAATATTATTGTGTGCTGTCCAACTTGTCCAATATTATTGTGTGTTGTCCAACTTGTCTCCTTTGTTGCTTTTTGTTTTCAATTAAAAATGAAGTCGTTTACTTAATTTTTAATTGAAAACAAAAAGCAAAAACTTGCTTGTAAAATTTCTTTTCTTTTTTCATAGAGTAAATACCACAGTGACTTTTAAACTTCTAAATTAATCAACAAAATAAAACTTTGCTATAAACACTCGAAAAGTATGCACAATGATGACACTTAGATTAGGATTCGTTAATGGAAAAGTTTACAACTCTAATAAACAGGTTAAAGCCAATGGCGCCGCAAACTTTAAAAATTACTAGTTTTACAGAGGCTGCACAGGAAACAGTTGCTTAACTTCTATTTGATTTAAGACTTCAGTTTCAAGGCGATAATGAGATTCTGAATATTGGTATTTTATATGATGACAGTTGGCAGCTTGGGAGATTTTCCTCATTGAACGGTGTGTTTGCAGCACCTTCAATGTGTGGTGAAAATGTTTGTAGCCAATTTTAACATTTAAATAAAGCCAATCCTAATTTATAAAAAACTGAACAGGTGGGTGTTACACAGTAAATTGTCGATCGAAAAATTAATTTTTTAATACAAGTTGCATCGTCATAAATTAAGAGCTAAAAAGCTAAAGAAAAATAACAAATAAAAGAATTTAAAACACAAGAGGAAGGAGGTATTTAAGGTGGCTCATCCCCATTAAGGTGGCTCACCCCCATTAAGTCAAACTTTATATTTATAAAACTTCTAAACTTGTTTTTAATTTTTTATATAAGGAAATTTAAAACTTTAACTTTTCAAAATAAAAATAAAATTTGCATTTTTTGATGATAAGTCAGCATAGTTTGTTTAAAATCTTACCTTATCTAAAACAATGATATCTTGAGTAAAATTTGCACTTATTACACCATATTTCGCCAAATGGTAGCTAAATAGTTGCTTTAGGACTTGAACTAAAATTTTTTTCAAATGTTAAAAAAACTAAAATGACAACAATAAATGTGCAGAAATTGATTAATTGCCTGTGTCAGTATGACAAACTACATTGAAACTAACTCATTTATACTTAAAATGTTACAACTCTAGTTCCAGCCCTCATAAATAAGTTAATACACATACTGTGAAAACTTGAAGATATAAGCTTTAACCAAACTAAAAATATTAACGTTTTCGTAAGAAAAATATATTAAAATAAGAAAGTCCTCAAAAACACAAAGAAAATTATTTTGTGAAAAGTTACTTAAAACTGCCACTTGTATAAAAGTTTCCATCATCATTCTCCTTCTTAATATCTAAATAGCCTTTTTTTATCAATCTTAAATGTTTCATCGTTTTTTATCAATCTTAAATGTTTCTTTTTATTAATATCAGTTGATTTTCTTGACATACTTGATAGTCGCTTTTTATCTTTTTTGAAAGCTCCTTTTTCGAAATAAATATCTCCAGGAAAACCAAGCATTTTAAAAACATACCTTAAGGAAGTAAATCCATCATTATAATTTAAAATAGAAGAATAAACAGCTATTTCAAGAATTTTTCTTGCAGTAAAAGTAGCTTTAGATGCCATATGAAACCATTAAATGACTCTTTGCAGTTTTGTGTCATTCCATGTAACCACTTTCTTAGCATTTCAGGGTTTGACAACTCTTCAAATATAGGTTTAATTTCCTCCATAATTGCAACTGGTAAGTTAATTTTTTGTTTATAGCTTGTTTTACCTGTAACTTTATTTAATTGCCATTTGCACCAGCTGTTTTTCCCTTTTAAACAAAATTGATGACGAGGAACTTCATAAGGAAAATTTGAACAATGGTAAAGTACAGCTATTACAGAATTTCTCATACACAGTAGATAATTATTATTTTGTCTTATAGCCATTCCAACAAAGTTCTGCATTGTGTTAATAGATTTATTGGTTAATCTTCCTTTTCCAAATATTTTTAAGCCGTCACTTAACAACCTGATTTTAAAATCTTTAATTTTTTGACGCAAACGAGAGCCTACTCTTTTCTGATAATGGCCAATACATTCTAGCTTTTCGATAATACAATCACCACATGGTTTACTTTTAACAACATTAGAAAATGAACTTGAGTCACCATCTCAAAGGTACTTGGTATATCTTAAATTATATTTTTGTATTAACGAATGAAATATTTCTTGAGCTCCAGCAGCTTCCGTTGACCCTGCTGAGCCAAAATGATTAACCTGGCAATTGTGTGTAGCTTTCTAACATTCAAAATCAATAGGATTGTTTATTCTTTTATGTACTTCACACTGCATGCAAAACTTAGATAAAGAAAAAACATCAATCACCTTTTTATTTTCATATGAAAGACCAGCAACAACACCATTTAGGGAAGAGTATCCATAGTAGTAGTAGGCATATTCACTATAGCAGTAAAAGTAGACATAGCTTCGTTACCACGTCCGATTTCGCGAAATGCACGTAAATTTATTTCATATGAGTTTGAACCAGGTTTTGAACTTTGATTTATATACGGAGATGAATAAAATGTACTTTCAAAGTCACAGTTTGAACATTGTATAATAATTCCAATAGAAAATCCCATACGCACAGATTTATTATGTAAAACAGTTAGCTTGCTATTACACTCACTGCATGTAGAATACTGCTCAAATATACTTTTAATAATTCTAAAGTTACATATAAAGAAAAAATTGTCGAGTTCAGATTCACAATTTGTTTCAGCACTAAAGTTATATTTTTTCTTAAGCTTTGTTGCACTTGTTGTTTCTGATTTCCTGCTACATTCAATTACTTCCTTTGCTTTCCTTGAGTATCTATTTCCTTGATATTTTCTCTTTAAATTTCTAACTTTATTTTTTTTGTTTGCCATATTCAGATAGATAGTTTTTGGTTAAATTCAGACAAAGTTTTCAGTTAAAATACATTAGAATAATGTTACAGAGCACATTTTTTTTAAATGATATATTTTGTAGAACAATAGAAAAGCATAATAGATCTAACATAAGCATAATAGATCTAACACTGAGAAATACTTCAAAATTTCTAGTGGAAATCTTCAAGAAGTAATTAATAAAATAGTTGTTTACACCGTTGCTAAGGCGTTGCTAAGGAGTAGGAAAGTGCATTGATCACAATAATTGTATTTTTAATACTTTTAAGGCACATAATAGTAAAAATTGATTATGGATTTTGTACTTTAATGTTTAAAATAGCATAATTCAAAAAAAAAAATTATTTTTTTATTTTTAATAGGGGTAAATCACCTTAATTTTAAATATAGGATTACGTAAGAAGTAAAAATAAAACTTTTGAGTTAATTCTATTTCCTCATTCACTGAAATCTATCATTCATTTATACACTAAAATCTATCATCTATTTATACACTGAAATCTCAAATATTGTTAGATATAATTGTAAATGCTTTAGCATTTAATTTCAGTTTTAGTGTGTCTTCTCAATTTGAGGTTCAATATGCCTGCCAAGTTTACAAAAGAACCACTTAAGGTTTTAAATGAAATTTTTAACAATTTTTTTTATTTTATTTCGACTTAAAACGAGTGTTTTAAGTGGAACATATATATCATTTTGCGGATAAGAGTTTGTATTTATTACAATAGTAATAAATAAATAATTTTTGTCTTTATTTAGAATACATTCCATAAAAATATATTCCATATATTCTTAATAAAAGGAGTTTTCCTCAAAAACTTAAATAAAATCATATTTCTAGTTCGTTTTTCTAGTTTTGTTGCCACAAAGTGACGTCACACACAAAAATATTTTTGCTTAATGATTTACGAAAAAGTCGCGTCTATTATTTTTTATGGTCTAAGATCTTAGACCATAAAAAATTATAGACGATAATAGACATAATAGACAATAGACATTATAGATAAATAGACAAAACAGACAAATAGACATAAAAGACAATAGACATTAATAGACTTGATAATTTTTGATAGCTAAAATTATGTCAGCTTCTTCTTAAGAAGAAGATGAAGTTCTTAAGAGAAAGATGACATAATTTTAGCAATCAAAAATTATCAAGAGAGGGGTAAATCTAAAATTGAAGTTTCAAATTCTCAACTTGGATGAAAAAATATGTTTCGTTTTCTTTCAGTCTAGTAAACTTTTTAAAATATATTAATTTTTAAAATAACATTAATAAATAAATTTAAAACAAAGTTTGAGGAAAAAAGACTTTTGGTTATTAGAAAAAATTCTTATATTACACATTGCCTGTATGAAACTTTATATATCACTACGACTGGTTGAAATTTGAACAATTTTAAACTGCGTTTTCTCAAAGACAACTTAACCAATTGTAATGATTTTCTTTTTATAATGATGCTTACATAATTACTGATGCATACATAATTAATGATGCTTACATAATTATTTTTTATTTCAATAAAAATAAATATAGCTTTAACTTTACGCCGTGCAAGTAACTTAGTTTTTTGTAAAGTACCCGCCATCATCTCCACATTTTTACTTTGCGCCACTTTTTTTGTAGCATTAATTCATAAATCTTGGAAATTTTTAAAACTTTTTTCACATTTGCCTCTTTTCCTCAGTATTGCCTTCACTATAGCCCAATAATATTCGATAACTCGCTACTCAGGACAGTTTGGTGGATTAGCATCCTTTGGAACGAAATTGACTCTTTTTTTCTTATACCACTGAACTACTTTTTTGGAATTGGGGATCGATGCCAGATCTGGCCAAAATAAGGTTAACTATTTGTGCTTTTTAATTAGAGGAAGAGGTTTTTTCAAGCATTCACATACATATAGACCTGGTGTCACATATTGGTTTCTTATAAACGGAGAGCTTTTGCTGCAAATCGCCTGCCATACAAGGAACCTGCCATACTCGAAAGTGATTTTCTTTCTCAAATGTAGTTAAATTTTTTAGAAGTTTATAATGTTTTGACTGATAATAGTATTGATTACCTGAAAGCATCGAGTGATCTTTTTTACAGTAATTTCATCGTCTTCTAAAATGTATAAATTTTTTTTGGTAATTAATTTTTAGCTAATCCAATTGCCGTGACTTCTCCATCAAGCGACCTTTTTGGTATTTTTTTTTCTTGCAATATTCTTTCAGATTTTCTTTTTTGAATACTCTTTGAACGAAAACTTTATTGCATTTAAACTTCGTAGCTAATCTTGTTGTGACTGAGTCAGATTTTGATGAATTGAGTCGACTATTGATTTTGCCTTATTTTTGGAATTAAATCTTGATTTTTCACCATTTCTCAATTTTATTTTACAGTTTTGTCTTCCTCATAACATTTTATAATAATTTCAACAGTTGATTTTAGAACTTTACATGCTTTTGAAATCATAAAATATGAGAACGATTTTCTCACTCTTTACTCAACATTGCGAAAATTAATGAGGAGTAAACAAAACTACACTCACACACAACCCAGTGGACACACGACGTTATTTCAACGTTGATTTACGGTTGATTTTTAGTCGCGACGTCATATAACCAAAAATCAACATTTTATCAACGTTGAAAATTCGTCGAAAACGATCAACTTAACGCGACATTGAATCAACGTTAATTCAACGTCTATATTATGAGTTCCACCGTTCGTTTTGCATTTTGAGAACTCAAATCCGCATGCGTGACTTTACGAGTCATTGATTAGGCCATCTATTGCCATTTCATAAGGTTTTGAGTTTGTCAGTTTAACGATACCACATTGCTTAATTTGCGATGCATTAGTGATAAATATTAAATAGATCTTTTTTTTTATTTCATCAGTGTGTATTGCATGAAGAATTTGCTTGAATTTGTTTTAGAGTTTGTTTAAGTAAGTAGTTTTTTAGAGTTTGATTAAATTGTTTTACTATGTATGTTAGTATATTTGACTATACTAATTTTATATTATATAAATATAAAATATACATTATTAATGCTATATATATATATATATATATATATTTATATTTATAAATTTATATATATATATTTATAAATATATATATATATATTTATATATAAGCATTTATGTATATAAATATATATATAAATATATATATATATATATATATATATAAATATAACATATGATATATACATAAAATGTATGATATGTTAATAATATATCATATAGACTGTAATAATCATAATACTATATTATAGTATTTTTATTATTGTTGTTATTATTATTTTTATATTTACAAATATATATATATATATATTTACAAGTGGAAGTTTTTAGAATAAAATAGCTAAATTAAAATAACATAAAACACACTATTTAATTATATAGTGCGTGATTCTTCACCATTTAGTAAACTTGGCATCGATGTTTATTTTCACCCCGTTGTTCATAGTCACCCCTTTTCACGGTATATATTATATAAGTATATTTATTTATATATTTATATATACATATAATATATGATATATTTATATATATATATATGATATTATTATATATAACATATGATGTAAACATAAAATATATGATATGTTAATAATATATCAGATAGACTATAATAATCATAATACTATATTATAGTATTTTTATTATTGTTATTATTATTTTTATATTTTTTTTAAATTTGGGAAGAGCGGAAGGAAAAAAGTGATTCTTACGCCAATACATACGTCACTTTTAATTTCTTTTGACTTTCGTCCAACATTTGCGGAGTTGTCAGAAAGTTAAAACCATTAATTTAATTACAAATTAACCGTTTTTTAAAAAAGCCGCAAAAACGCAAATTTAATTGACCAGAATGTTTTTTAAAACATTCTGAATGTTTTTAACACTATAAACAATGTTTTTATTTTTATTTTTTTTATTAAAATGTTTTTATTTTTATTTTTTTTAATAAAATGTTTTTATTTTTATTTTTTTTACTGTAAATCATGCACGGAGTGCTGCTACATCGACTATCTTAAAGCCTGACTCGCTAGGGAGTGCTGCTACATCGACTGATAAATAGCCTGACTCGCAACGGAGTGCTGCTACATCTACTACCTTTTAGCCTGACTCGCAAGGGAGTGCTGCTACATCGACTGAGGGTTTGGTTGGGGCAGGCAGTCTATCAATTAATAAAATAAATCCGGTCTTGCATTTTAACTTTTACTTTTGTCAACAAAATATGGAAGAAAACTTTCAGACAACATATAAGACAACATATAAACATATAATAACATATATATACATACTATAAAAGTGCCTTCTGTTGTTTAGGGAAATGGCTACCCGGTTAAAGCGATGGAGACGGAATAATGTTTTGGTTAATGAGCTTCTTAATAGTGACATTGATATTGATTGCTCAGCTTCATTAAATGAAGATGTCTGTAGCAGCAGCAATTGTGAGGCTACTACAATAGTAGATTCTAAATATAATTCAGACTCTATCTTACAGGATGAAATTTAAAACTAAAAAATAAAAAGCAACTCAGATGAAAGCAAATTAAGAGGGAAAATAAGGGGGGAGGGGGGGATATTCGGGACTTTTTCCGCAAACAATTTTTCGGATTTTTCAAATTTGACCTGGATGATCTATTATATATATGTATAATTTTTATTGAAATTGACCTATTTCTACAAAAAAAAAAGTCATTGAATTTTTGAAATTTTAAAGCCATTCGGAATTCCGCGGTATACGCGGTGCCATTGGGCTACCTAACCTGATATTGTATCAAAGTTTAATGTATTTATAAAAATAATAACTTTTTGTTGTAGGTTGATGACCAATGGCTTACAATCAAAGTTCAACATGGCTGGCGGCAAGGGTAAAGAGAAATTTAAAGGCACAAACATTTGTAAGGTTGTTGTTGGTAAGTCATGAGTAATGTTATCTGTTAGTGAAAAACACAACTTGATGCTTTGGTGCTACTTTAATTTCAAGTTCTTGCTGTACTTGTTGCAAATTACTCAGGCAATACCTTTTTTTATAGAGAGCGTCATGCTTAGTAAAGCGACTGCTACGGTTGCTGAAGTCAGAACAGATATCATGAGTTTGTTGAAATATGCACCCGACAGATCCAATTGTGGCGGTCGGTGCGTAAATGACAATTCGAATATGTTAATATAAAATGTATATATAAAATGGTAACATTCTATATATTTCTTATATAAACTCCCTTAAAATAATTTTTTGAACATAAAATACACTACTTTTAGCGCAAAATATTGCTTTTTTATTGTCTTATTTTATCGCAATCCAAGTCGAGACAATTTAAAACGTTAACGATGACAATTTAACATGGCTGCAGCCTATTGGATATAAGTTATATCCAATAGGCTGTATAATTTTTATCAAATGACCAAAATTTAACGTTGAAATTAGGTTGTTTGAACGTTGTTCTAACGTCTTATCGACAATATATCAACCATATATGGTTGATATATTGTCGATAAGACGTTAAAACAACGTAATTCCAACGTTGAACTTTTAATTTTCATTTTATCGAAGTTGAAATATGGATGATATGTAGTCGATAAGACGTTATAACAACGTTGAAACAACGTTTTCATCGACGTTGTTTCAACGTCGTGGTTTTCAACGTCGGATTTTGTTTCCAATTCCACCAAATTTCAACGTTGTTTCAACATTGCATTTCGTCGGTTTGCGACGTTGTTTCAACGTTATTTCAACGTCATTGTGCCCACTGGGAAGAAAACTAATTATGTTAGCATCATTATAAAAAAAAATCATAACAATTGATTCAATGGTTTTTGAGAAAACTCAATTTAAAGTCGTCCAAATTTCAACCGATCATGGTGATAAGTGGATTTTTTACATTTGCATACAACATATGTTTTTATATATATTGTTTATATGTAAGCGCAACTTTATTCCTATGCAATAAAGCTAAGCATATGTAGAGAACCCGCTGGAAAAAGGTTGATTAATTGCAATCGGTATAAGACTTTATAAAATGGTTTGTTTTATTTTTATTGCTTAATTACATTCATAAATTCGATAGATCAGTGGTTTAATGCGCTGCCATCAGTGCCGTTGCGTGAGGGTTCATATCCGCCCCTTAACATAATGTATTTTCAATTTTTCAATCTGGCCGTATATATTTAGAGCAAAAAAGACTTTTCATTGTTAAATTTAAAGTTTTTTCTAGCTACTGCAGTAGCTAGAAATTTTTTTTTTCATTGCCTCCATAGCAGTACCTGTATACAGATACTGCTATGGAGGCAATAAAAAAAGATACTGCAATGGAGGTAACAAAAATATATATATAAAAAAAAGCTACATGTAGCTAGTAAAAAAGCAGTACAGTAGCAAGAAAAGCAGCTGTTTAGTAGCTAGAAAAAAAACTTTTTTTTTTTAATTGCCTCCACAGCGCTACCGGAGTAGTGCAACAGCACACGAGTAGCAAGACTGTATATTTTCTCTTTATCAGGGTTAGGGTTTCAACCCATAGTTTTTTTTTCAGACCATCCGCAGCATATTAGGACTAATTACCTGAGCACATTAATAACAAAAGTAACTTAATCTCACGGTGTTTTTGAAATTTTCAGAATTTTAGGCATTTTTAAAAATTCTTTCAAAAAATATGTATAAATGCTAAATGAAATGCATACTTTAATTTTCTCTCCAATCTCAACCATTTCCCGCAAATCAGCAATTTTTTCTTCAAATTAACAAATATTACGCCTATTTTAAAAATGGTCAAAAACTAACTTTTTGTGGAGTTAACTAAAAACTAACTTCTATTGAGTTAACTAGTAACATATGCTATACTTGGTATTCTATAAACACATTCAATTAATGGGCAGTTGAAACGTTTTGCGTCCATTACTGCTCCTTCTAGAGACCTTTTTCGGAGCATTGCTTAGCAGTATATTGACCTTTTTTTTATTGGAAAATATAAATGCTCTTGGAACACTTCTAAATCAAGCCAAACAACAGTAAGGAACGCTGCTAAGATATTGGTATTCAATCAGTACATAATCAAGCTGAGCAATCGTGGTGGAGAGATTAGAGTGTTTACTTCAGAAGAAAGAGGTCCGAGGTTTGATCCCAGTTTCAGCAACACTTGCGAAATCGGGAAGAAAGCAGGTGTGAATTACCTTGTTAAATGTTTATCCGTTTTATTATAAGACCTTAAAATCTTCTTGAATCAATTTGATAAGCACACTTACACACACAAAAGAAAACCACGAACTGAACTAGCCGGTGTTCTTCGGGATTTATTCAGCGCATTTGGGTACTAGGAATTGTTAAATATTTATCACGCAAAACATTTATACCATGTAGCAACCAACTATCTCATGATCTCATTAACATCAATAAAAATATATCAGATATTGTGAACAACTTTGAAAAAAAACTCGAGAGACTCAATTTGTTTCGCCAAAGTTTATTACTCTTATAACAGTTATAACTGCTATAACATTTATAACAGTTGAACTTGAAACAAACTCGACAGTTACAGTCCAAATTGTTTCAAGTTCAACTTTGCAAACATCTTTTATTCTATCAGTTCGCGTTCTATATAATAAAATTATGTTCTAATACATTTTTTGAAATTTCCAAGAAACTAAATAGATTTTTCAATAATTAGAGGTTTTCACAACTTTGAGTCAGTTTATTTATTTATTTCATTTTGCATTTTCAATAAGTTTATTTACTTTGTTCTTATTAGCTTTTTTCAAATATAGAGGTATATAAAATGTAGATAGTATATCGACTTAAAATGTATAAAGTCTAAACTCACAAAACCATTCTTACTTATTTAATCTATTGTATACTTTTTAATGCGCTTTTATTATTTATGCAATAATCCTTTCGGGAAGTTACGGCTAGAAATAGCTATAATGCTTATTTATAATTACATAAAAATATGTAAATGTTCATAAAGAACTTTTAGCATAAAACAGCACTAAAGTAATTAATATATTTTTACTAACGACTTTCTTTATTAAAATAAATTCTTTGGAAAAACAGCATTTTGTTTTCACTTTAAATAAAAAAGTAAAGTATATTTATTTATTTGAATTTATAGCAACATCTTTTTTTGCTATAAATTATTAAATATTATTATATTGTTATATTATATTGCTAAATATTAACAACATATTAAAAACAAAATCCAGGATTTTTTAATTTTAATAAACTCGAAATTAGAAATATACATAAAGACATGACAGTAAAGATATGAGAGTAAAATCATGGCTTTATATGATGTTTTACTAAAAGTATTGACATTAAATGTAAAATAAAGCTGGAGCATTTATTAAAAAAGTATACACAAAAAGGTAAATAATAATAAATAAGCAAAAAAAAAAAACAGAAATAAATAACTTAAAATAGTTGAACAACTGCCCTAAAAATAAAAAAAATAAAAACCTTTTTTTGAAACTGAGCTGATCTTTCTCATCGGTAACATATTCTCAAAGTTACATATTTCTAAAAAGTCAACTAATTTTGTTAACATAGTTTTTATATTAAATACAAAAGCTAAATGTATTGAAGTTTTTAAAATTTTATGTATATGTTTTATTTTTAATACAATATAAACACAGTTTCATTTTTGATTTTAATAAAAAACAATTAATATCAGTTTGTGTTTTTAAACCGAAAAAATTAAATTTAATAGCTAAACTTGTACTTCTTTTGCTGTGTTTCATTTTAATTTTTATTTTTTAATGTTTATGCATTTGTTTTTATAATTGAAAAAATTTTTGTTTTTTATTTTTACTACTGCAAAAATAAAAAATAAAAGTTTACATAATTATTAATAAAGTGTACATAATTATTAATAAATGAATGAGACTGATACTTATTTTGTGCGAGATTTGATAAAAAAAAAGATGAGTATATAGCAAAGCTCAATAAATAAATATTGAAACATCGAATAAATATTTAATTAAATATCACGTTGTGTGTGTGTGTGTGCTTTTATATAAAACTTTATCTAAAACTGTTTGTATATTGTGTGTGTGTGTGTATATATATATATATATATATATATATATATATATATATATATATATATATATATATATATATATATATATATATATATATATATATATATATATATATATATATATATATATATATATATATATATATATATATATATATACATAAAGAGAACATGTAATGGAGTCGCTGCTAGGGTTTTAAGGGTTTGGGTTAGGTCAGCAAAAAACAAATCAAATTTCTATGATGTAAAACTTGAATTAAAAAAGACACAATCGAAACTTGTTTAAATCACTTGATTAGACAATCACTTGTCTAATCAAGTAATGTAAAACCATAGGTAATAAACATAAAACAAGAAAGTTTTACATTATATTCTTTTCCTCGGCGAAATAACTTCTGCTAACATTAATTTGTCTGGGCTGGGCCCGAAATAACTACTGCGACAATAGTTAGAGTTTAATCACTGCGCCAAGGCCGCAGTGGTTAAAGTTTTGGTTTGGTTCTGAGCTAGAATTCTAATCACTGCGCCACAGACGCAGTGGTTAGAGTCTTTTTTTCTCTAAATAATAAGTTAGCAGTTGCTTACCTAAGTAATAAGCTTGCAGTTTCCTTTGGTTATGAAACCAATGATCGCTTCTTTATAAAACGTTGTAAGAATTAGTTTTACTTTAAAAGTTGAAAAAAAAGTTACAATATATTTAAAACTTATTCTTCTCTTAGGAAGAAAACAATGTAACCACGGTTTACATTTATGTTATTATTAGATAAAGAAGAGGTGCAACAAGGTCTACCTAATTTTTTTTGCCTTCGATGTATATTCCTAAAAGGCCATTTAAAAGAAAGTAATCATATATAGTTTACATCTTTTCAGTTTCAGTACTTATATTTAAACACTAACTCTTGTCTTTGCTGAATAAAAAGCCTCAAGTCCAAGTTAACTTTTTTTAGTCTTTCATAAAAAGTAAACACATTCTACAAATTAACAAGTGGTACTTAATTATATTTTATCAGCAGCAGATTGATTATGGTGATCTTTATTTAATCTGACCTAAAACCATATATAATAAAACATCTCGAACAATTTAAAATTTTATAAACTATTCAATAAGTTTTAAACTAAACAAAATACAGAGAATTACAAAAAACATCATAAACAACATGAACTATCAGAAACTATTTTGTTCCCGATTTTTATCCTAGTATTTCATACTTGTTCCCGATAATTCATACTGTTTGCAAAACGAGGTTTTGCAAACAGTATGAGTTATCGGGAACAAGTATAAAATACTAGGATAAAAAGTATTAGAAATACTTTTTTAGGACTTTAAACTGCATTATTATTGTTATTTTTGTTATTAATTTGTTAATTTTAAAGTTTCACACGTTTTTTTCGCAGTTTGACATTTTTCTGTGTACATCATTACAAAGTGAAATTAATTGATTGATGATAAGATATTTAATACAAACTTTGAAACAAAATAATTTAAAAAAAACTTTTTTAAAATTTTAAAAAATTTGAAAGTATGATATCGAACTTTTAAACCTTGCATGAGCAAACAAGTATCAAAAATAAAACATCAAATATTATTGATTCATTGTATCCTTTTAGTTGCTTCCACTCGCAAAGTGCTTCATTGAACTTTATCTTTAACTCAAATATGTCATACTTTCAGTTTGTTATTCATTTTAATTATTTTTCTAACTTTTGTTATGAATAAAACAAATGTTGTTTTAGCAAAGGATTATCGCATATTTTTTAACATTTAAATGTTTATAAATAAAATTAAATAGTTATAATTGCATAAATACATTACGAATTTTAATTGAGTTTTGCATGATTTAAGTAATATCTAGATTTTTTAGTTGAAATTTATTTTGTTTTTTAATTATTCTTTTGTTTAAAATTGTAAAATTTTTACAACTTCAAATTAATAAAATAATATAGTTTATTTAAATAAGGGTTATTTTAATTGTCTGTTTTTATTTACTAATTAGATGTTTTTAATATGTCTAATGAAGATGCTCCTTGGATCTGACTGTTGTTCTTTTTATATTATTTTTTGCTCCATTGAATGTGTAACTAAGACAGGAAAATGGCACGCTAAAAAAGAGATAAAGAATTTTATATTTCAATAAATTCTATATTTGAATTTTATATTTAAGAATTTTATATTTCAATATAATTTTTACTGAAAAATGTGTAATCGAACATCATTAAAAACGAAATTATCATGATGACAAATTTAAAAGGTCTCATTCTTATTTCACACAAGTACATGAGAAAGCAGCACTTAACTTATAAAACCTGAATTAAAAAGATGTTTGTTTTTTTTTAAGAATGTCCAAATAATTAATTTCTCAATTTTTTTCATTGACTATTGTTATAGCACTTTCTGAAACCTATAACATTGTAACTTTTACAAGCAGGGCCAGGGTAAAGAAAAAACTCTGAATTTCCTACTAAAAAAGCAAGCAATCCAACCCCACTGCCACTACATATTTCATTGCAGTTGTTAAAGTTGAATGGGCATGAACTGATTTCTAAGACAGAAACAGTGAAATGTACAACAACAAGTAAAAGTTTTATTTCATTTTTTGTTTCATTTTAATCCTCATGATTTTTTATTAAAACCTATATGATTTCAATATTAAAATTTTGAATATTTATTTATTTTAAACTCTTTTATAAGCTAGATAATAGTTTTACAATGAACTTTTATTGTAAAGCACGTATGTATGTCATATTTATACACACGCACACACACACAGACACACACACAGATATATATATATATATATTTATATATATATATATATATATATATATATATATATATATATATATATATATATATATATATATATATATATATATATATATATATATATAATTTGTCAAAGTTATATAAGAAAAAGGTTTTTTAATTTTTATACATGTTTAAATTTGATTAAATTCACTTTATTAATTTACCTTATTACCTTATTTAACCATTTATTGCTTTTAGTATCAGTAAATAGTTTTACATAATATTATTAAATATTAGTACCTACTTGAAAAAAATTTTTTTTTTTAAATGATAATAATATTATATTATTATAACTTTTGACTAAATTTAATATAATGTTGTTGTAATAAAAATATTTAGCATTCTAGTACCATCATGTAAGCTTTGAAATGGGCAATGATTTTGTTAAAGTTCAAATACCATCAAAACTAAATTTAGTAGAAAAAGCTCAGTTGGAATATGATTTTTTGCGACTAATTGACAAGCATCCTGTGTTATACTGTGAAAATGTATTACGTAATGCAGTTTATCGATATGAAAATTACTGGCTCCCTCTTGCTGTCAAATACAACGAATTATTGCCTGCTCCATTAGACATAGAATGGGTATGGCATTGTCATATATTAAATCCTATTGCATACCAATGTGATTGCTTAAAGCTGTTTGGTAAAGTTATTGATCACGCTCCTATGTATTTTACTTTAGATAAGGTTTCAACATCCAAAAGGTATTGGGTACAGGCCTATAAAGACATTCCATTTGAAGTTGATCTTACTAATTCAAATCCAACACTTATTTCAACAAAATCTTTTAAGTGCTCCTATGATATTGTTGCCGCTTCAATGCGTCAAAGAGTTTTTAATTATAACTCTTCACTACCACATTTTAGAGACCCAAAATTTTTGCAGAATGCCGTTAAACGTTATAAAATAATGATTACAATTAAAAAAGAAAATTCAAATACATTTATAGTTCCTTGTTATGATAATGATTTAATATGGCATTCACACATGCAGCATGTTTTATTATATCAGTCAGATATGATGCACATGCTTGGTTGTATTCTTGACCATGATGACTCAACATCTGACAGAAGCCCAAATTCAGAACTAAGTACCAGTAGTGCTGCAACTAAAAAGTTGTGGAAAAAATATAATCAAAAGTTTGGTGTATCTGGCGCTATGTTTAGAGGAGAACCACCTTTACCTGAGTTTACAGTTATAAATCAAGGACACTATTTGAGTTTAGCTAACAAAGTAAAACATTAATAATTTACTAGAGTTATTTAAATAAAATTTATATAAAAATGTAAATACATAAAATTTTTATAAAAGTGTTATCAATTAATAGTTTTAAACAAAACCTTATTTTCATATTTAATAGAAGTGAATACTTTTAATATTATAATAAAATTATACAATTTTAATAATATATAACTATATTAACATTCTGGGACGGATGCAGCATTTTTTGACGTTAACCTCTCAAACTTTTATGTAACACCCTCAAATTAATGGGGGTTCAAACTCTTTAGAGTTCTAATTTTTGCAAAAATGTTGCTCTCACATTGTTCTCACGTTGCTCTTACGTTGCTCTTACGTTGTTTCACGTTAGGGGCAAGTATAGCTAAAGTTTTATGGCTTTTTTATCCCCTAGTATTTAATCTTCGCCATTTTTTGCAAAGCTTATTTTACATAAGTATCTCAAACATAAAATAATGCTGCATCCGCCCCTGACATTTTATTAGTAGTTATTTAACGCTTTATATTTAATCAATTTTTATTTTTTAGATTTGTTTTTTTAAATTATTCTTAGATTTGTCAGTGTTCCCCATTGTCAATATACATTGGTAGATTCCCGGTAGCTGATAATGCCACAGTTAAATTTCATATTGGAATGGTTTCTCTTCAAGGAGATTCAGTGATTTTGTTCTCAAAAACAATTAGTCTTGTTAATGGAGAACTAAGTTATAACTTTTTAGAAGGTAATTTATTTATTTGGTTTTATATTATTATTCCAATCAAGTGAGTATAAAAACACTTAAACCATCCAAAACGGAAACAGTGATATTAAAAATAATTCAATCTTTAAAATTAATTATAACGAAATTAATAAGAACTCATTTTAATAACTATTACGTATTTTTTTATTTATTAATTTTTTTTATTTTTACCTTTCTTGATAATAACTATTACAATAAAATAAATGAAAGAAGAATGTATATAAATAAAAAATTACAAATTTTATTACATATAAAAGAAGAACGCCGAGACTTGCAGAAGATCAGATGATCTTGTCATCAAGAACCGCTTACAATCGTTACGTGTTTAAAACAATTATGTAATGTGTATAAAACAAATAATGTAATCAAATAAAGTTTATAAAACGAAAGTTAGAAGTAAAAATTAATGTATTAAGTTAGAAGTAAAAATTAATAAAAGTAGAAAATTTTTAAAAGTAAAATAGATAAAATAAATTTTTTAAAATAAATAATGTGTACTAATATTTTTTAAGTCTTTCATGAAGAGCCCTGAAGGGTGTAAAGAGCCCTGAGAAACATGCAGCCTTTTATAAAAAAGTTTAAATTCAAATTCTTATGTTTTTCTACTTTTTTAAATTTTTAACGGTGCAAAAATGCTTTTATGCAAATTTAAAGAAATATCTTTATATATCTTTTAATGTCTTCAGTTACATCATTACACAATGTTACATCTTTGTGCAATATATTTTAAAAGATAGCTTTGTTTAATAAATTAAATGTTATCTGCACAATTTAACAGAAAATATTTGCATCATTATACATTTTATCACAAGATTATAACCTCGTGCTACCAACTCAAATCAGTTTAAACATTCAAGATATAGCGAAACCATTCTAACTGATGCTAAATCACTAAAAATGAACCTGTTCACATTCAATTTAGACGTGGGGCTCTAGGGACTTTTGGAAAATCTTTAACAACGTCATTAACAAAAGTAGATCTAACATTCCGTCTCTAATTCGGACTGAACTTATTACTTTTTCCTAGAATATGTCAGAACGATTTAAAACTTTTCTTCTTATGTGACTCTTGATTAAATGTCCATATTCTTCCTGCCGTTCCAGTTAAACAGACTTAACCATTGTTAGGCCTTTAAATCAATCCAGCTTTTGTTGATAAATTCATATATTATTTAAACTCATCTACGGCTTATGTTCTTGAAAACGTCCTTGTCATAATTTTACAAAAATGTTTTACAAAACTCTCTTCAATTCTCTCTGAGCTATTTAATAAGTGCTTGAAGTGGATCTTGTTTTTCTCTCTGTTGAAATATGGCATATGTAGTTCCAAGTTTCAAAACGTCTAGAGAACATTCTGAATTTATAAAACATTGTCCAATCAGCCTTCTCTCTTTTATTCTTTTATTTTTTAATAACGATCTTTTAATGACATATTTTTTTAAAAACGATACTTTTTTAATAACGCCTTCTTTTTATTTTTATATCCAGGTAAAAAAGTTCTTTAGAATCTCTATAAACTTTCGAAACATATGGCCAATAGAAATTCTGAAGAATTCTATAGAATTTCTATAGAATCTCTGTTGATTTCTATAGAAATTTCTATTGAACTTTTTTTTCTCCATTTTTTTATATAGAAAAAAAAGTTTTATAGCAATTTCTATAGAAATTAATAAACCTTCTATAGAAATTCTATAGAAATTTTATAGAATTTCTGTAGGCCATATGTTTCAAAAGTTTATAGAAATTCTATAGAACCTTTTTTCCTGGGTAACGAACATTATATACATATTCTTTATTATTGTATATTTGTATTTTAAATATTGTAACGAAATGCTTATTTAAAACGTAATTAAAAAAAAAAAAAAAAAACTCATTCTCGCTTAATTAGTCATTCAGCAAAGTCATATCATTTTACTGTCTCTTTTCCTGCATGCTCTGAAAATTTTAATTTCTCCAGTTTTTTTCTCCACACCTTTACTTCAATGCATATTTATCATTTTACTTTAAAAAACATGCGGTTTATCAATTACTCTGCATAAAAAAACGTATTTTTTGTAATTATGCAAAATTATTAATGCAAAAAGTTTATTTAAACAAAACTTAATACACGAAAAGTCAATAAAAAACGGAAAGTTAAGAAATGTAATTCCGTAATTTTTATTTAAAGGTGTTTTTTTTTTAAGCTATTCAGATATAGTAACTTTTTCTGATCAAATTAAAAAAAATATATATCCATATAACATCTATATAAATATCTAAATAAATATATAAACCATATTTATTGCAAATGAAAATTCTTAATATTTATCAGCTGAATATTTTTGTATTATGTATGTATTTCGCCATAAAATTTTTTTTTACAAAATTAGCCTTCTACAAAATGTATATACACGGCTGGGGCAAGAAAAAGAAATTTAGATTTCTATATCCTTTAGGATATAGAAATCTAAATTCCTTTTTTTTAGGAATTTAGATTTCTATATCCTTTAGGAATTTTGAAATCTAAACTCCTAATTTTTAGGAATTTAGGAATTTAGATATCTAAATTCCTAAATTCCTAAATTAATTTAGCAATTAATTTAGGAATTTAGATAGCAATGAATAAAAGAAAAAGATATATATTTCAAACAAGTTTGGTTTAATAACTGTTTATTTCTATTCTTCAAATAACTCTTGTATGTAAACCAAATAAATTGTATGTAAACCAAATAAATCTTGTATGTAAACCAATCTAGAATTCAAAGTTAGAATTTATGATACCATAATTTTTGAGTTTATATAGAAGAATATCATGATCTACGGTATTAAACGCTTTTCTTAAATCAATAAAGACGCCTAAAGTAAATTTTTGTTCATCAAAAGCTTTAAATATTTCTTGTACAAGATTAATTATTGCATGATCGGTCAAATGACCGGATTTTAATCTAAATTGTTTATTGTAAAGAATATTATTTACATTTAAGAAGGAATAAAGTCTATTATCCATTACACGCTCCAAAATCTTGGAAAAATAATGAAGAACTGAGATCGGTCTGAAGTTAGAAGTAAAGAAGTAAAGAAACATAAGAAGATCACCTGTTTTAAAAATTAGTGTAACCTATGCACTTTTTAGTTTTTTAGGAAAAACTCCATGTTTTAAAGATAAATTAAAAGTATGTAAAAGT
Organism: Hydra vulgaris; assembly: GCF_038396675.1. Lineage (NCBI taxonomy): Eukaryota > Metazoa > Cnidaria > Hydrozoa > Anthoathecata > Hydridae > Hydra > Hydra vulgaris. The sequence goes on from NC_088931.1 coordinate 85,504,017, forward strand.
GGTATTGTTATATATTTTAGTGAATTAATAACGACATTACTGCTGACATCATCTAAACCTGAACTTTGGTTAGGTTTTAACATGGATACTGAATTTAATAATTCTTCCTTCAGAAGTTCATTATTAGGCATAATAGCATTATTTGATGTCAAGTATGATTTAAAGCTTATTTTAGATGGTTCAATTTTAGCAGCTAAACTTTTACCAACATTAACAAAAAAGTTACTAAGCTTTTCTGCTACCATAGATTTATCAACAACTAATTTATTATTGAATTTTAGATTTTTTGGCAGTGCATTTCTGTCTAAATTTTTTTTGCCAAATACTTCCTTAATAATGCGCCATGTGTTTTGTGAACCATTTTTTTTTATTATTTGATCTGAATAGTAATTCGTTGTTGAACGTCTCAAAATTAACTCAAATAAACGTTTATAATTTTTATAGTTAGTTTCATTTTCTTTTTTTAAGATATTTGCAATATAATCGCTGTTTTATTTTTGAAGATTTAACAATTCCCTTCGTTATCCAAGGGCTTAAAATGCTTTTTTCTTTTAATAATTTTGTAACTTTGGGAAATGCTTTATTATAATATTTAAGAAACTTAGCTAAGAAGATATGATAGGCTTCATCAGCATTCAAATTTAATAGAGTTTCGTCCCATTTTTCAAATGATATAATATCATGAAAAGATTTAATGGAGGTATCGTTTATTAGTCGTTTTGTTACTTTCCTTTTGTGAGAATAAGACTTATTACATTTATTTATAATAATAAGAAATAATAAAAATCGGAAAGTGATCCGAAATATCAGTTTTAAATGTTCCTGTTTTTATTTTTGATAACCATGAGCGAGATCTCGTTTCGTTCTCGTTTCTTGTGAGAAATGGGACTTCTCGTGAGAAACGAGAAATAGAAAATTCTCGCGAGAGGTAGCACGAGACTTAAATATTATATTATTTTCCAAATTAAAAATTATTATAATTTACAAAATGCTTTATAATTTGTTTTTTTAATTAATTAATATTTTGACTCCGTGATTTTAATTAGATTTTTAATTAGATTTTTTAATTAGATTTTTTAATTAGATTTTTTAATTAGATTTTTTAATTAGATTTTTTAATTAGATTTTTTAATTAGATTTTTTTTAAAAATCTAATTAAAATATTTTAATTAGATTTTAAATATTTTTAATTAGATTTTAAATACAAAAACTTTTTGTATAAAATGGTGCAGTTTCGACTTTCATTAGTTTACCAGTGAAATTCAACTTGACACATATTGTTCATATTGAAAAGAAATATTCTTGCCTCATTTCAACGATCAAAAATGTCACCAAGAAAAAACAAAATCTGGAGATATTTTCAAAAAACAAGTGACGGTGCTGAATGCAAGGCGTGCAAAAAGTCTTTGAAAACAAAAGATGGAATTACAAGCGGGCTTCATCGTCACCTCGAAAAAAAAAACAGCCAAGATTACGTTGAGTATTCTGAAAAAACTGACGACTCTCTTCTTCCTCCTCCTAAGAAGAAACAACAAACCATGGTCGAAATGCTTGAAACAAAGTCCAAATATGACAAAGACTATTCCATTCAAAAACAGTTTGACTCTGCAATGCTGGATTACTTTTGCGCTGATCTGGCATCCTTTTCAGCAGTCGAAGGAAGAGGTTTCAAGAAATTGTTTGACATTGCAAACCCTAAACTGAGCCTTCATCACAGAAAAACATATTCAAGAAAGCTTTCAATTCGTTCAAGAGAAGTTCAAGCTGGAATGAAGAGCATAATAACGGAGATTACGCCAAATCTAAAAAGTGCTGCATTTACTTTTGACCTTTGGACTTCTAGAGCTCAGGACAGCTTCATCTCTTGGACTTTTCATGCTATTGACGAAAATTGGAGACTACATCACTGGACACCCCATGTCCAACAGTTCCCAGGGAGACACACAGGTATCTTAATTGAAGGAAAGCTGAATTCTTTCTTAGAAGAACTAAATTTGCCTGCTGATTTGCCAATGTACTGCGTGAACGACCAGGCAAGAAACATGAAACTTGCAGTCAAATTGTCGAAGCGCCTTGACCAATACTTGTGCAACAATCATATTTTGAAATGTGCAGTTCGAGACTCATTTGGAATGATTGCTGGAATGGATGATGCGTTGCAAACATGCAAAGATTTGGCTTCTTTAACTCACCAGTCAACAGTTGCAGCTGAGTTGCTTGAATCAGAATCAGACGCTCAAGAAATCAATTTTAGACAGTTACGCCAATCTGTTGACACAAGATGGAATAGTGAACTGGATTGCACGGCTTCTGTCCTACATCTAAAGAGTGCGATTATCAGCTTATGTGCAAATGAAGATATTTTTCTTCAAAGACCATCAGTGCATCACAGTGGTAATTAATCGAAGGTACAGTAGAAATTTTGACATCACTTAAAGAAGCTACAGAAACGTGGTCGGCTGAGTCTATTCCAACAACTAACACTGTCGTCGATTCTCTTTATTTAATCCATGACAAAATTGATCAATTTATTGAGACGGATGGAAAAAATGGCTACGGTGTCTTGTATGCAAAAAACTTGAAAAGCTGCATTGAGAAAAGATTTCCTCTTTGTCACACCGGAAACTTATTGAGTGCTGCAGCAAACTACTTAAATCCTGCTTTAAAGGGACTTCACTTGAAGCTCTTCAAAAAATTTTAAACAACAAAAGAATGGTTAGCTTCACAGGTTAAGGATAATGTCTGTGCCAACCTGTTGCCAGAGTCCTTTCAGCAGATTTGTCCCCTAATTCAAAACTGAAGCGCAAGTTAAACGTCAGACTTGAAACACAAGAGCCAACATCTGAACTGAATCCTATTTTGAGCGAAATATGTCAGTATGAATATTTCTCTGATTCCAAAAAAGACTTTCCGATTCTTGATTGGTGGAAATTGCATTCAAATACATTGCCAGAACTCTCTTTATTAGCTAGACAAATTTTAGCTATTCCAGCAAGTTCAACTAAATCAGAGAGAGTTTTTAGCTCAGGTGGAAATGTCGTCCGATCATCCAGACACAACTTACACCCAGAAAAAGTAGAACAAATCATCTTAATCAGAGAAAACATTGTCTTGTTGGAAAAGTTTGGCAAAAAAATTCTGAATTAATATTTGAAAAAGTTGTTTACATTTGACAAATGTCATTTGTGTCTATTTGTCAAAACCATGTTTACATTTTTTTTATTTTATTTGGATTTTAATAAATTTGTTTTCAAAAATTGTTAAATTTCTCGTCTCGTCTCGTTCTCGGTCTCACGAGAAGTACTAACTTCTCGTCTCGGTCTCCTCTCGGTTTGAAAAAACCTAGTCTCGCTCATGGTTAATTTTTGATGTAAGAAATTCATCGGTAAAAATTTGATCTATTGATGTTGCACTAGTCTTAGTTACACGCGTGGGTTTATTGATTAATGGTATGTAACCATAGTAACCAGATTGAAAAAAGAAATTAAAGAAATTATTAATGTGCTTATTAACGTCATAGTCAAAAATGTTGAGGTTAATGTCTCCGGTAAAATACATCTTTTATTTAAACTTGATTTTTTATTAAATTATTTTTTTAATGTGGTCTTTAAATGCATTAATATTTCCTGTAGGCGGTCTATATAATACATGCACAATAATATTTCTTGAGGTTGTGCTAACGATTTCACACATAATGATTCTTAGTCATTGGTGGTTGAGCTTAAATTTTACATAAATTTGTATGATAATGAGTTAATAATAAATATACAGAAACCCCCACCTTCCTTGCCCCAACCTCTAACTTGGTGTACCACATTGTAATTAGGTATTTTGAAATTTGAATCACTTTCAATATTTTTATCATGACACCATGTTTCGCTAAGGCAAATAATGTTAAAACTAATTTTGATTTTATATAAAAACTGTTTCAATGATTTAAAATTTTTTTGAATACTTTTAATATTATTATGGAGAATTGAAAATGAGTTATCGTCCATTCCTTCCGTGATATTTTTTGAGCTTGAGTTATAATATAATGGGCTAATATGTTTAATTACTTCATCGTTATTATAAAAATTAATATCAGGATCCGAACTTTCATTTAAAAGTGTTGAATTATTAATTTCAATCGTTTTAAACTCAAAATCGGATCTGTCAGTTTCGTCAGCCATTTTAAATAAGACTAATCTTAATAACAAATAAAATAAAATAATTCAAATATTTGATTTTTTTAAATATTTTATAATTAATTTATCATATATAACAGTACAATACTTACCGTTGTTCCTTTGTAACTTTCTTTCTTCAAATAATTTTTTGCGTATTAACGAGGTTTCGACAGAGAAATCCTCGTTTATAAATATTCCCGAACCTTTAAGTTTGTTTGCATTGTTCAGAATTTTTATTTTATCTTTATAATCGAGTAACTTGATCACAATTGTTCTTGGCTTGTTGGTATTAGGTTTACCTGTCCAATAAGCTCTTTCTATTTTCACTCCATTTACATTTAGATTATTTTCAAGAATATTCATTATTTTTATTTCCGAATCATCCCCACTTTCCGACATGTTTTCTGTAATTCCCTTGAATCTTAAGTTATTTCTTCTTTGCCGATCTTCGAGTTGTCGTATTTTTGTTTTGTCTTCGCTTCCTAAACTAGATTTTGAATAGATTTTTTTCTCTAGGTCACTAACCTTTTTATCGTGACAATCTTGATGAAACGATAAACTCTCTTCAATGTCCATTTGTACCTTTTTGTAATTCAGCAACTGACTGTTTGACTTTACTTGATCAGCTTTTCTCTTTTCATTTTTTTTTTAAAGATTCGCAAGTGGTTTTAATTGTATTAATATCCTTTAGTAACCCGTCGATTCGTTCATTAGTAATTTTCAAGTTACCGCTTATCAATTTCAAAATATCCTTTTGCTGTTTCAGAAACATCTCTTCAAAAATTTGCTTTATTAACTGTATTGAGTTTTCGGAATCTTTAAATTTATCCATTTTGTTATTAAAACTGCGATGAAAAAAGAAATAAAAACAAAAACTCTTTAGAATCTTTAAATTAACTTAAAAGTTAAAAACGAAAAAAGTTTTTTTTCGTTCTTTTTTTTTTTTACGTAAGAAAAACACGTCCGTTCCCTTCCGTGAGAATGATAAGAACTATTTTTAATATACCATGATAAGAACGATTTTTAATATACTTAGTTTTATGTGCAAATGTAAAACCAACGCATCCCCCTTTTTTTTTTCATAATCTATATACCTTAAAAATAAAAATAAATATAACTTAAGAAATGATAATCTAATTCGGCAACCTTTTTCTGAAAATAAATATGAATCTTATTACATAAGGTAACGTATAATAGTATATCTAATCCACATCTTATTTGTTTATGAAGACAGTACTTTTTAAAATATTTTTGTATTTATATATAAAGGTATCAAGAATTTCTTTATACTAATTTTATTTATATATTTTTACGAAATTTATGTTCTCGCTAATTATTACTACAACATTGATTTCAGCATAATGCTAGAATTTAAATGCCTTTTTCAAATAAAGTTAATGTGAAATAAATACGCAAGAGAAAAGCTGTAGGTCACTTGATCTTTGTCATTGATCTGTCTAAAGCCTTTTATACAGTAAACCATGATGTACTGCTAATTAAACTTGAAAACTATGGCATTAGAAACAAAAACTAATTTAAAAAATGTCAAAAAATTGATTTCATAAATAAACACTCAAGTGCTTTCTTAATTTTCTCAAAACCACCATACTAATTGCATGAGCACATTAAATTTAATTGCTTTTTGTACAACCATAAAACAAAACTTTTTCAATTTGAAAGTAATATTACAGAATTTTTCGATTTATAATATTAAAAAACTTTATTATATCGGAACTGCCTAAAAACACTTTAGAGTTGACTTGGAGCAAAATTTTCACTAAAAGCTAACATAATCATAATGATTTAAAAAAAAGATTTATAAGACGCCCTACTTACATAAATATACATAGTTATGTAAGAAGGACGTATTATATACATTGCTACGTATAGCTATAATATAGCCATACATAGCAATGTATATAATGTTTATATTATAAACAATAATTAAGTTATAAAAAATGCCTAAAAATATTATTCATGCGAGAAAAATGTTTATCAAAATATTTATGTTTTTTATGGTTTTTAAAAATGACTGGATCTTTTTATGCGCGTTTTTTAAACAAGCTGCTTTTGATTCAGAGAAAATATTTTATTCTTTCTTACCCTACGGCCATTTATTTTTAAAAGTTACGTTCTAAATGTATTTTAAATGTCTTTTAAACGTCTTCTAAACATCCTTGCGTAAAGAACGTTTAAAAGATGTTCGAAACACGTTTAAAAGACATTTAGAACGTAACTTTATAAAACAAATGCCCGTAGGGTTACTTTAGAAATTCAATACCGAGGTCATTAACACCGTACATTTTACTTATGAACTTTATTTCTTTTCAAACACAGTTTGAAACATCTAAAAAATATTCTAGCATTTTTTTTAATTTTTGCTGTTACTGATATGTATATACATATCATGATTAGTTAACGAAATTTCACGGGATTAACGATGATTAGTTAACGAAATTTCACGGGATTAACGATGATTAGTTAACGAAATTTCACAGGATTAACGATGATTAGTTAACGAAATTTCACGGGATTAACGATGATTACAATGATCACGGGATTACGAGATTGTCCTACAAAAAGTAAAAGTAAAAAGAGTTTATGTTAATTAGCAGAGCCGACAACATCAAGGGAGGGGTAAGAGCGGAAGGGGAAAGGGGAGGGGGCACGTGCACCCCACTTTCTTTCTAAAGGACTTTCTTTTTTTTTTAAGAAAATTCTAGATATAGGGGACTTTTTTTTAAACGTGGGCGATTGTGCCCCTCCACTTCGATACCCGTGTCGTTGGTCCTGATTTGTAATTAAGAAATTTGTACGTCATAAACTGTAAATATTGGCTTTGTAATAGTTGCTGTTTGGTTTTGTAACTGTTTATCCTCTTTGCAATGTTTACCTTTTATTTTCCGTGTTTTCTTTATTTTATCAAAAACTCAAACTAAATACATTATTGCTTATCTGCATTATTATAATATATATATGCATTTTTTATATTTAATCATACGTTTAATCATGCGTTATTTTCCTAAGTTTTTTTAACATCGGTTTAATCAATGAAGTTATCAAAATATATAAGGTTTATTAAATAAACTTTAGTTATCATTATTTTAAGTAAAAATTGTTTTTGAAGAGGAAGATTATGTTTGAGATTCAAATGATTAATTGGTTATAAGAAAAACGCCAGGAAAATCGTAAAAATGTTTAAAAGGTCCCCAAACAAAAATGAAAACTATTTACAAAAGTTTGTACAAATTGAGTCTAGAAAGATCATCCAATTAATCATGGATTCCAAAACCCGAGGGAGCAACTTGTTGCTTATGGTAGACTGATTAGTGAAGTTAAAATTAAAAAGTTGTTGTGTTAAAAAGGCACTTCTTGACTTTGAATTAAATTCCAATCAATGATTTAATTAAGATGAACAAGAAGGAATGTAGAATGATATCTGATATAGTAGTACTTTTACTCTCAATAAACCAATTAGAGTAGCACTTTATCAACAAGACGAAACTTCAATTTCTTCTGACAATGCATAAAAGTTTATGTTGACAAAAATAAAAGAACAACAATCTAAAACATCATTATTTCTCATTTATGCACACCTATTATACATATGGTAATGTAGCATGAGTAAGTACCAATAAATCCTATTTGAAATCACTTTATAGACGCCAAAAACATGCCGTTAGAATTGTCTATAAAAAAGATAAGTTTACTCATGCTGAACCTTTGTTAAAACCTTAATGCACTAAACGTCTACAGAATAAACATTTATCAAAACTTAATGTTTATGCTGAAATATAAACTCGGGCTTGTCCCATTACATTTCTCAAAAGATTTCTTTAAAAGCAATAGAAATAGATATGACACTCGAGAGGTAGGAAAATTTATTGTACCGTTTAGAAAAACAAAACTATCGCGTTTCACAATTTCATATCGCTGTCCCTATCTCTATAATAAACTGATATCCAGAAATGCCATAATTACAAAATTAGATAACCAAAATCGTTTGAAAATCTTACAAAAAAGTTTCTCTGCACATAAATTGTCGAAATTCTGTTGGAAAATCAGAACAAAGGTCTTTCGAGTACACAGTAACCATTCCTTAACAGCAATGTCAATATCTTCATCGGTCATGGAGTCATACTCAGTCAGAACTCAAAATCTCTGCAGCACAATTGAGTAAACTTTAACGCGTTTCTTTATAAGCATTTTTCAGCTGATCGATGATGACATAGAAGGTATTGACCTTGAAGTTTTGCTGGCTTGACATCCCTTCCATAGCATCTGCGGCATCTCCATCATTGATTTGTCTCTTACGCTTTGATTGTCTTCGACTTTTAGATTTATATGTGCTGTTGCCACAGCTATCACCTGCTTTCTGATTATGATCGTCAAACTTCTCTCGGCATTCATCCAAAAATATATGCAAGCTCTTCAGCAGACCAATAGCTGGAGTTAATTCGATTGTAGAACTTTGCAATAACTTGCTATTAATATTGAACCTCTGCAGAATGTCATTCCAAAGTTCACACAATAGGGCAACTTCAAAAGTATCCATGTGTTTGGCCAATGAACCCGCTTCATTCCTTGTGCTACCATTCTGATTACAATCACCTAAGATCTCCTGAAGAGCACTTTGTAATTGGTGGTACCCCTTGAACACTGTTTTTGCAGCATCAGCTCGAGCAGACCACCGGGTATCTGATGGGTATTTTGGAACAAGGCATTCTGGTTGGTTTTTAACATGGGTCATCATGACATCCCAACGATGTGTTGATGCTACAAAGAAAGTATACAGGCGATTCAATATATTAAAAAATGAAACTGCTTCAACGCAACAATCCACAGCTGACTGGCCAACTAGGTTCAACGAGTGGGCAGCACAAGGAATGTAGTCCACTAAACTGTTTTTGGATATATTGATAAATGTCAAAAAACGCTCCACAGGCTGGTAATCCACCATATTAATATAACGAAGAATGATGGTCAGCTGGTCACAATGGGTAATATCAGGAGTGGAATCTACTGAAACTGAAAAATACCGTGACTTTGAAATGTCATCCTTTATGAAACCCATAACTTGTTCACCCATCATTGTAATTAATTCTTCACAGATTGTTTTTGATAAATATGATGAATGACCGCGTCCGCAATTGCCATGAGTACAGATGTGCTGGGACAAAAATGGATCAAATTGACCAATCAGCTCCAAGATGCCCAAATAATTCCCATTTTCTTTGGAGCCAACAACTTTATTCCTACCTCATCCTGAGCCAGACAACTGTGACCGGTCAGATGAAAACAGAATGCACGGAAAGCAGAAGACACATGTCTTGGCTGGAGAATAAACAAGCCAGTCACGATCAACGATATCACCATTTGGCAAAACCCGGTTGAAGACACTAGAATTTAGGAAGCGATTCACTCCACTGTATTGCCGCTTTGTTTCTGGATAAATGTCTGCTAAGTTTCGAAAATGGATTGTTCTAAGGCTGATCCACATGTTACGCACATGATCTGTTATGTCACCAAAACTCCCAACATCATTGGGAATGGTTCCTGAACCAGTATCAGCTCTGTCTTCAAATTTTTTAGTATGTCCAAGTTCAAATGCAATTTTTGCAGCCTCTTCCTTGTGATCAATATCTACCTGAGATGTTGATGAGGATGGTGGGGAATTGAGAGTAATATTATCAGTAGCATCAACCTTGTTCGTGGCAGTGAAAAATGAATTGAATTTGAGTATTTTCTTTAACAGTTCATCTTCATCATGCATTTTCTTCTCTAACTTCTTTGCTCGCTCCCAACCACATTTACGTATCGACATTAATCTAAAAGTAAAACGTAAAAGTGATCTTTAAAAACGTATTTTTATGTATTCAATAGCATAATTATTCGATTTAAAAATAATTGATTCATAAAGTCATATCATAAAATGATGTAAAATTTTAAAAATTGATTTCTTGTGAACTGCATAATAAGAACACACAAAACCTATATATAATATAGATTTTAATATTCGAAATAATAGTTTAAAATCAAACTACCAGTATACCAGAAGAAAATCATTTGATGAATTTGGTTTTGAACTACTAGAATAAACACCAATTATGAATTCAGATGATGGGATTTCTAGAATGCACCCACATATAACCAAAAAACATTTCACCGTGCTGTTAAAGAGAGGTAATCCATCAATAAATAGACAAAGACTCAACTTGGAAAGATCAGAATTTATATTTTGTTCAATTAAAATAATAATTACAACAGAAATCTAACAATAATGATGACAGCGTCAACATAATTCATTAAAAATTATAAATTCCTATAAGTGAAGGATTTTATTTTTGTTTATTTCAGGAGCATGGTGTTCAAAAATTCATGCAAATTACTCAATGGGATTGATTGTTTGACTTATTAATGATCTGCTTCTTATACCCTTAGGTCACAGAACTGAAGTTCTACATGTATAGTGTATATACGTTTTCTATGTTATAGCAAGAACTAATTTATAAATTAAAATAATATTAATTAGAATATGTAAAATGGATATGTGAAATAATAATGATTAAACATATTGTTTTATATATATATGATAACAAATCATACATACATATATATATAGATAATAATGTATGATAGTGAAAGTCAAAATGAAAGTCACTCAGTATAGTTGAGATACATGGATCTAATCCATATTATATTAGTGAGCTTTATTATATTAATATCAACAATAAATAAAATATGTGACAAATATGTTTTGATAGAAACTTTTAAAACATGGCATGTTGAACAAAAAAGCTATACCCAGTTCTTTCTGCAGTAAATGTGATGCTTTTTTCTTCTTTAAACCTACTCATAAATTTAAAGGATTACAATTTTATAACAATAATTATATCAAAAAGTATATTCATTTGCTAAAACCATTAATTTTATTACTACGCTTTGTTATTGTTTACGAAAGAGTTCCACTGTTTAAAACAAATGTTATCAAATTTCAAAAATATAAAAAAACACAATATTTTTCGAATATTTTATTCGAAATATTTTAAATCGATATTTAGAAGAAAAAAATTATCACTTATAAGAATGAATTAGTTACAATTTTTGACATCGTAAAATTGATATATGAACAAAATGTGTATAATAATTGGAATAATTATAATAATTTCATCAATAAAGATAAGACATAATAAGATAAGACATAAATATAAATTTATGTAAAAATTTTTTGTGGCCTGGATTTTTTGCTGGCCTTAAGGCATGTGCCTTATTTGCCTAAGGATTAATCCGGCACTGGAACTTACACTAAACTAATACTGAAACTAGAACCAAAATTAACGTTGAAACGAAAATCCCAAAAACTTCTAAAACAAATATCAATATAAAAAATATATAAATCAATATAATTTTATTTATGCCTAATTATATATTTATGTGTACAAAATCTAGCATTTATCAATTATTTATTATCTTACATTTTATTATATGTGAATCCAATATAAAATGAGCTACCATTATATTTTTTGAAACTAGAAACAAGTAAAATTAAAATACAAAAAATATTACTAGTACAAGCGGTTTCTTGATGACAAGACCATCTGGTCTTCTGCAAGTGTCCCGCGTTCTTTTAATGGTTATATATACCCTCGTTATTCAATTAATATAAAATGTTATTTAAAAGTTTTTTAATTTCATAATATAACTAAGAATAACTTTAAAACAAGTTACCATAACAAGAGCGGTTTTGCGTTCCAGCCTTTATTCTAGGAATGTCGAGGGAGATTGCAACACTGAAATATAAACTTTATTGGAGACGCTAGGCACATGTAAACTTCTTTATCTCCTAGTTAAGCAACTATTTATGTTCTTTATAGCACCTGCAGTGCAAATATTAATGGCATTAATTTTTACAGAATGTTAACATTAATGATATCTACAACATTAATATTTATACAATAATCAGCTTTAATAACTAAATTTGTTTTCTCGATACCGAACTTTATCCGATAGCATTTAATTCATGTGGTTTCTGTTGCTGAGTTGCTAACTGAAGCAGGTTAAGAAAAAAGTGCTTTGCATGATCTTTAACGTCGCCCATTTTTCGCGATATCTTAATGCCGCGAGATTTTATTTAATTTGATTCAAATACACATAGGCAACTTTTTCCCTTATATATACTAAATTTATGAATATCTTTTGAAGCTCTCAGAACTTTCAATATACTTTACAAAAGTTGCTCATTAGCTCTTAGCAAAACCTATAAATAATAAATTTTGCGTTTTTCATTATTTTTTTTTTATTTATCTATGACATGAACTTTATCAAACGTTTATATGAAAGTTGAAGTTATATTAAGTGCGTGTACTTTTTTTTTAATTTAGTAATTTTTTAGTACGATTACATAATGAAGCAAATTATAAATACAGATGCATTTTTGTTATTACTTTTGGGTTATCTTTGTTTAAAAAAAACAGTATTTTGCAAAATATTATGAAGCGGGCATAGGCTTGCTATCAAAATTAAGGTCTTTTCATTCTCGTAATTTTATTTGCACCCAGTTAGATGGACCTCTATTTTTGAATGCAGTTACTCTCCAATATCTAGAACAATTATTTCTAGAGAAACCATAGCTAATACTGCTGATCTTTTCAATAGCAAAACTTGGTATTGTTCTGTTCATGTAAAACCCGCAGTAAGAAATGCTGGCTACAAACCGCTGGCTTCGGGTTTGAAGGCAGCGTTTCTTACTGTGGGCTTATAATATGAATAAAATACAACATGAACTGGTAACTATTAATAAACTTTTAAAATAAGTTATAAAAATAAAAATAAAAATTTTAAATTTTTTTTTGGTTTTTAAAATACAATAGTTGGTAAGAGGGTTTATTTTAATATCTTTTTTATATAATGTATGAACTGTACCAATTAAGTTTTAACAAATAATTTGGCGCACTGATTCTATCTCCTAAGATTGAGACCAGTTTATAATATAGAACACTTTTTTTGATTTGAGTTGAACCGTGTTATTGGGGTAAAATGGAACAGCCGTGAGATGATATAGGACAAACGTGCTATTTACAACATGTTAACAAAAACTATCATTAATTACAAAAAAGTGAATCGGGAGATAAATATTTAGCTTTTTTCACCGCTCTGAAAATTGTTTTTTGGGCTACTTTTGAAAGATATCGCTTTTATCACACACAGACAGACAAAGCGATGTTTGCTAAATGAAGAAGGGGGGGGGGGGGTCATCTAATTTTTACATTATATAATAATTGGAATTTTTGTGATGTCCCACTTCTTCCGCATCTTATTTCACATAACTCTAATATAGTATTACTCTCATATATATGGCTATATAATTTTTATTATACTATATACTATATAGTATAATAAAAAATCTCAAGGATTGTGTGGTATCGGATGAGATCATATTTATAATTTTATGTTTCAATTACTGTCGTAACTTTTATTTAATTATAACTGTGTGATATTGCTTTTTTAAATTAATTTCTAGTCTGGTGTTTTTATTTTAATTTAATTAGCTGTGTGGTATCGCTTCTGTATTTTAATTTTTATCCGGTATCGCTACTTTAATTAAATATCGCCTGGAATCGTAATTATCGTCTGATATCGTTCTGTGTTTAACACTCAACAACTAAAGTAAATTAATCATCATTTGTTATGCTTCCTGTGGAATTATTAACTAAAGATTATTAATTAAATTTCTGATTAGCAACTTTACTTGTATTTCGTTAATAATAAATCCAAAAGATCACATTCTTGTTTTATTTTTTATCGTAACTATGCGACCATTCGATACCCTATAATTCTTTTTGCTATCAGTATTGCGTGATATCGAACCGATACTGATGGTAAACGACATTAGTATATAAGCAAAATTAAACGATAGGAGACCATTCTTTTCAGTATCACGTTACGTTAGATAACGGTATCGAGTTACACGATACTTATTATCAAATGTCTACTTATATGCCACGGGCAATTTTTTTAATTATATATAAATAAAATATTATTTTCAAAGTTTATCAAAATTATCTAATAAAACAAAAAGTATCAAACTAGAAAATATATATTTTATTAAATAAGTATATAAAAATACTATTATTAATATATATATATATATATATATATATATATATATATATATATATATATATATATATATATATATATATATATATATATATATGAAGACCACAATGGAAAAAACGGCAGAGTCACATTTTTATAATTTTTCAGTTATGGCCCTTGGTAATAAAGCATTGAAAAATGCTTCTTTTAAGCCGTTTCAAATGAAAAAACCGACATAGTCTATGGTAAAATGGAATAAGAAAATATGGTATACAATGGAAAAAACAGCAGTGTCCACCAGTGACAAGGAAAGAAAAGGCAGGGTCCATATAATAACGTTATATGTGACTCTGCCGTTTTGATTTCCATTGTGATCTTCATATATTTAATTATTTCATAATTATTATTTGCTACACTTAATGGCTTTTTTATTTTAAATTAATACTTTTTGAGCACGTAAACACCTATGCCTCCGCCTTTTTTATTGCTTCCTCGTGGTTGGCTAATTAGTTTGTAATTTGCCAAACTATAATTAGAATTCAACTCCAGAGGACATTCTGAATCATGCCAAGTCTCTGACAGAGATATGACGTCGAACGTGTAATTTATAATAGATAGAAATTCTTTAAACTTTTCAAAACTTTGCCGCATGCTTCTTATGTTTAAGTGTAATATAGAAAGTAAACTTAAATCTTTTTTGATTTTAAATTCATAAGGATCAAAATAGGGTGTTTTTATTAAGCTCATTTGAGTTCCAGTACACAAGCTCATTTGAGTAACCAGTACACAAAGAATCTATACTAAAACAAAATGGCTGACTACGATGCTACACCTATTGTACAGACAAGCCAAAAAAGAGAAAGAAAAATGGCAGTAAGAAAGACATAGCAAAGAAACAGAGGTTGTCATCTCATGTAACTGGCCCTGACTGTAAATGTATAAGACTTAAATGCTTTCAAACAGTCAAAGAAGAGAATAGAGCCTTGCTCCTCGAGTCATTCAATGCATTACCAACAAAGGATGCTCAGGTGAGTTCTTCTTTTAAGTTTTAAATTAAACTCTTTAAATATAGTTCTAGACTATTTTTTTATTTATAATACTAGCTCTAGATTTAGGTCTAGACCTAGATTCATAATTTTAATGCACCTGTTATTCCACCATGAACATGTTGATTAAATAAGACAAAGAGTTTCTCATTCTCATTTTCATTCAAATTTAGTTAGGTCTAGAATAGCTAGACCTGTACATCTGAATCATAACCATGGTAGACATCTGGTTGTATTACTGTGTTATGATACCCAAGGCTGGTATTGTATGTTTAATAGGCATTTTTGACTTAGTTTTTTAGTGGGGTGGACCCAATATCACAGTTCATTGTTCTATTTGAACGCAGGATACAAATTTATTAATTCTAACAAAGTAGGTAGGCTTATATATTTTTAAATTTTATAAAAATGCTTGTGTTTCCAAAGATGTGTGACCGGTTGCGTTAATAATCTTATATTGCTTCTTTTTACAGGATTCCTATCTTGCTTCACTGATCACAGTTGCGGAGATTAGCCGAAAAAGACTTCGAAAGGAAGAGCCTAAAAGTGCAAACAGTCACAGCTATCACTATAAAGTATTCCTGAAGAGTACAGATGATGTTGACCCAGATTCATTTGCCTATGTTTGCTTTCAAGCCTTCATCTCCATCTTTGGAATTAAGAAAGGGAGACTTGAGACTATCAAGAGAAGTCTTGCTACTACAGGTAATTTATACTATTAGCAATAGTTTTTTGTTTCAGTTTGTGGAATAAAAAAGCTATTTTTTTTCTTATCATAGTTAATGTAAAAAAAATGCACATTTTTCTATAATCCTTTCTTGTCTATATATTAATATTTTTCAATATTTAAAAAGAAATGTTGAAATTCATAAAGAGTGCTGTTATTCTCTGAACATGTATTTTTATAACTTTTTTTTAATTTTTTTTTAATTTTTTTTACTCACCCCAGGCCTGCCTCCTGTTGATGGACGAGGAAAGCATGGCAGTCATCACAAAATATCTGATGAACTGCGGCAGAGAATAAGAGACCACATCTCTTCGTTTAGGGGTCGGCAGTCTCATTACTCACAAGAGAAGACGAGACGGCTGTACCTGCCAGAAGAACTCAGCATCTCCAAGATGTTTGATTTATATCAAGAGAAGTGGCCAGGAGTCAGTTTAGTGTATGAGTCATACAGGCTTATATTCAACAACGATTTTAACATTGGCTTTGGGTACCCAAGAACCAACACTTGCTCAGCCTGCGACCAGTTCTTGGCAAAAATAGAAATTGCTACAAAGACTCTTGAATCAGACCCAACAAATGAAGTCCTCATAAGGGACCTGAAGCAGTTAAAATTTCAAAAAGATCTCCACCAGCGAAAGGCTGACACATTCTACCGGAGAAAAAGAGACGCTAAGCGAAGGGCCAAGATTACACCTCATCTTGAGGCCTTTACGTTTGACTACCAAAAAAATGTCAACCTACCCAACAAGTCCACCAATGACTTTTACTACAACAGAAAGCTCACATACCAATCATTAACATTCACCAACTATCAACTGATGATGTTTTTCTTTACTGCTATGATGAGACTGTCGCTAGAAGAGGTTCAGATGAGGTGGCTTCTTTCCTGTATGACCACATCACAACCAAGGTCAGCAAAGAGGTTACTCACCTTGAATTATTCTGCAATTCCTGCTTAGGACATAATAAGAACTATACCCTGATTCGGTTTTTAGATTATTTGGTGCACCATAGAAAAAGGTTTACCTCAGTGACAGCGACATTCCCTGAGCGCGGACATTCTTATATGGAGTGTGACAGGGACATGGGTCCAGTAAATACAAAGTCTAGTGCTAGTGTTCCAGAAGACTGGATAAAAATATTTAGTGAAGCACGAAAACATCCTACACCATTTAACGTGACTGATGTTAAACAGGATCTGGTCAAAAACTTCTCCGGCTTTCTAAGGCCATTGTATAAGAAAGGCTGCCCGTTTCCCACGCGCCCCATTCGGGAAATGGTTTTTAACAAGGATGAAGGTCCAGGGACCGTTTGTCACAGAGACTCATAGAACGGTATTTTCTTGAAAACAAACATCATTGTTCCAACGAGAAAAAATAATTTTTCAGTATGCACAGCAGTGCCAGTAGCTTTGTATGAAGACAGACTGGCTATATCAGCTGCAAAGTACAAAGACCTCCAAGTCCTCAAAAAATTTACCACCAATGAGGCATTCTATGATGCTCTGCCGTATGACGATAAAGTTGAAGATGAGGCTCAAGACCAGTGAATGTTCATGCATTTTTTATTTTTTTATTTGTTTAAAATAAAAAAATTTAAAATTTAATGGTTTTATATAGTTATTTCTTATGTGTTACAATAGAAAAACAGGCAAAGTCCTAATCAACGGAAAAAACAGTCCAATCTGAACACATTTTGAAAAAACAAAATTTTCCATGAGCTAACATAATTTTCAGAATATTTATTTGTTAAAATTTGATGCTTAAATGGATGACCTTCCCTTAAAAATTAAAAGAATTGACAGTTTCTCACATAATTTGTAATAAAAAGGTTTCAAACCTTTAATTTAGGTTTTCTCAAAATGTGAAAAATGTGACTCTGCTGTTTTTTCCATTGTGCTCTTCGTATATATATATATATATATATATATATATATATATATATATATATATATATATATATATATATATATATATATATATATATATATATATATATATATATATATATATATATATATTAATAATAGTATTTTTTAAGTATATTCGATAATTTTTTATAAACGAAATAAAAAGTTTGAAAAACAAATTATAAAGATATTTAATTTTATGCATAATGTTTATAAATTTAGCAAAATACATTTTTTAAATATTTAATACCTTATATAACATATTTATATAAGTTATTATATCAGTAACGTTTGATATTTTATAGGGTTATATACCTAAATATTATGTTTTTTATATTTAGGTGAGGGTCATTTTCAATACAGCACTGAGCAAAGTAGGTCGTTAGAAATATATTGTGAATATCCTGCTGCGCTTAGAAAATACACATCTCGTGTGATGTTTCCGCCATTAGCTGTTCCCGAAGATCTGAATTTACGTTCAATAACTATTCAGTTACAGTGCAGTCTTACAGGAAAGATGATTAATTGCATTTTAACAATGCGTTATTCTGAAACATTATCGAACTACTCATTTGAGGCGTCATCAGTTAATCGATTATTTATTGACTCACCTCATCTCAAAAATGTCGTGCACAACTTGCAGTTGATATCTCCTGGGTCTGAATACAAAAATGAAGCTAAATGCCAATATAATGACAACATTTTGCAAACAACATTTGGATTATCAGCTTTTAAAATTAGAGTAGTTCATTCACGCGATCCTATATTATCTGTAGTTGAAGTTATTGATCTATCTGAAAATGTACTTGCTACTTCTCACACAGTAGGAAGGTTTACTTTACCAAGTGAAAAACAGGTTTTAAAATCTCATAATGTTTTTACGCATGAGCAATCTTTTGAAAGATCTATGTTGATCAGAGGATCAAAAAAAGATTGGGGATTACTAAAATCACGATGGAAAGGATTTACTAAGGCAAAAAAAAATCGTAGAGGTCAGCCCGGAGAAATGGAAATAAAGTTGTTTACATTAAATGGAAAAAACCCTAAGTACGAAAATGTGAACAAGATAAATGATGTTAAATTTGAGTGGGCTACAGAACAAGGACGTGGAAGTGTAGACTTACTTAGTGGTTATATTCGATTTTCTGGAAGTGTTTCGGATGTTCCTGAGTTTCTATGTGTTGCATATTCAATTGCTATTTTGTTTGTTCTTTGTCAGCCGCGCCCTCCACCACCTAAAGCAGGTGGTGTTTATTTACCGCCAAGTCAACCCGGGCGTTTAAATTTAGATGCAATGCCTTTGCTTGTTATTGGTGGCTTGTATGCTACTACTCTCCCGAAATGGTATCATGTTGGGACACTGGGAGGTTATTTCATTCAAGTTCCTAAAGTTTCTAAATGTAAGAATAATGACAATGATTATGATGGTAGTGACAATGGTGACAATGATTATGATTGTGGTGTAGATAAATGTGAAAGCGAATTTGATTCTGAAAAAATTAACTTTAATGGTTGTGACACTTATTGGATAGAAAACACTAGCGGTTGTGGAAGTGGAACTGGATGCGGCAGTAGTTGTGTGGCTGCAGGTGTTGGTGATAATAATTGTGAAAATAACAGTGGAGGTGGTTGCGGAAGTAGTTGTGGAAGCGGAGGAGGATGTGGCAGTAATTCTGGAGGTGGTGGAGGATGTGGTAGTAGTTGCGGAGGGGGAGGAGGATGTGGTAGTAGCTGCGGAGGAGGTGGTGGTGAATGATTTATTTATCAAACATGGCTTTATTTTATATACACTTTTACCATTAAAATTACAGAAAACAAAGTAGAATTAAATTAATAAAAAAAACTAATTTGGAAATTTCATGTGTACTTTTTGAAAGCTTTTTAAACTTTAATTTTTTTTAAAAAAAACCATAAATTAAATGCATTTTTGAAGTCTATAAACAGTTTTTCGCATATGTAGTTTATTTTAAGTATGTCTTTTTGCATAGGTTTTTCTTAGGAAAATAACTCTTTTCGAAAATTCCTCGTAGCGCAAATAGAAACTGTTTCTAGAAACAGCAATCTAAAAACAGTTTCTAAAGCGCTAAGTCAAGAAACAGTTTGTCGCAAATGTAGTTCGTTATAATGTTTCCTTCATACATATGTTTCACTTAAGAAAATAACTCGTAGTGCACAATTATCCAAATTTTTTTTTCATGACCAAAGGTACTAAGTTGTCAATTCTTCTAAACATTTTTTTTTTATTTTGTAACATAGGTTCTTCACTCTACCAAGCTTAATAATTACATACAAAAGCAAGTTCGCTAGAACCTTCCATAAGGGCTTTCAATATATTAAGTCTTCGTGTGTTTTTTTTCAAAATTTTTACTTAAAAATTTGCATAACTTTTTAAATTAAAAAAAGGATTCATACTTATTTTATTTTAAACAAACATATTAACATAATGTTTACGAAAAAATGTGTTTTAGGTAATTAACTATGTTTAGTTTATTCATTTAATGTTTTAGAATTATTTGTATTTTTCAGACATTTTTCAAAAATTTGACTACATACTTGTTTTAAAAGCTAGCAGAAGATTGTTTCATAATTTTTGCATTTACTAAACGTAGTGATTGTTTGGGAAAAAAACAAACTGCCTCCACGTATCCAGGATATACTTTTGGGTTCAAACATGACAACTTATTAGGCGTTTTAAAAAAGGCTTATTAATAGTCAGGATATCTGTTTCTTGAAAGAAATTAATAACTTTATTTTAAATATTATTAAACACATCTGATTGTTATTATTAAAAAAATGTTTTTTTGATTACATTAATGTTTCCGTTAATGGAAAAATAAAGAAATTTTTTCACTATAAATACTTAAAAATCAAACCAGACCAGAAAAATTAAAAATTTTTAAAGTTGTACACAATTTATAAATCATCATTTATGTATTTCGTTCAATATTAAAATTGATGCCATATTAAATTTTACTAGAGAGCAAAAGTTTAATATAAAATTTTTACTGGGAAGTAAAAACGTGGAAGTAAAAATCTCATACTACACCGGCATCGAACCTCGACCCTCTCGGTCCTGAGCTAGAGTTCTAACTGGTGCTATAAATAGATAATCTCGCCAATATGAGTGACAGAGAACTATAAAATACAAGAGTGACAGAGAACAAAATTGATTTTAAATTGTTTTCAATACCACGTTAATAATAACATTAAAAAGTTTTACAATGACATTTTCGAAAATGGCGCGACTCCTTTGATTAGCCAACCGACAAGAATTACTTAATCAAGTGCTTCTTTAATTGATAATATTTTAACCACTGATGCTTTTAACGTATCCTTAAAAAAAGCATAATTAAAAATTATATATCTGATCATTTTCCTATTTTCTTTTCTATAAATATAGATAATAAATTACTTCCTAATAAAAAACGAGCATTCAAAAAACGCATTTTTTACAAATAAAAACCTTGAATCTTTTGAAGAACAATAATCTCTAATTTATTGGAGCATTATTAACGCCTCTGATAATACAAACTTAGTTTATAACTCCTTTTTTAAAACTCTCTGTGATATTTACGACACTAATTTCCCTAAGTTAATTAAATCTCAAAGCTAAAAGTATTAAATTGCCTTGCATTACAAAGGAATTGCGGAAATCTTCAAAAATTAAAACAAAATTATACATTAATTACTTAAAATGTAAAGCAAATGAAAATAAAATTATACATAAAAATTACGCTAAACTTTTTTGCAAACCTCAAAAAAATATATATATATATTATTTAAATTTTTTTGGACTTCCGCTTCAAAAGTGATAAGACGTGTTTTTTCTGCGTAAGATTTAACTTTTAAATCTAGTATTTAATATATATTTGTTTTCCAAGATTATTGTACTCTCTTTTAAATATATTGTAAAGTTTTTGTTTCAGTCTAATTTTTCCTAGTTAATTAAGGTTTTATATTGTTAAGTTTTTTTTTTGTTTTTTTTTTAACTTAAATCTAGTATTTAATATATATTTGTTTTCCTAAGTTATTGTACTATCTCTTTTTAGTATATTGTTTTAAGTTTTGTTTTTGTTTGAGTCTTTTTTCCTAGTTAATTAAGGTTTTATTTTGTTAAGGTTTTGTTTTGAAATAATTATACAATAATTTATAAAGTTTTTTGCACATATATATATTTTACGAAGATCGTCTTTTTTCCTTGTTTATAATTATTCGGAATTGTACATATTTTTGACTGCTATATTATCTTGACTGCTATAATATATTTGAATATTTTTGGTTTTATTTTGTTTATCTACTATATTGTGATTTGTGAAAAATCTTCCTAACTTTTATTTTATTTTATTAATTGTTAATTTTGTTCTAAACTACAATAAATTTCTTAGTATATTTAAATTTTTCTAGCTTGCTAATTGACGTAATTCCTTTTGTATAATTTTGTAAAGGCCATTAAATTACATTATTTGCTAGACGACGTAATATATATTGATTGTGCTATAAACACTAAGTTCTAATTATTTTAATATCTTTATTATTATTATCATTATTATTAAAATTTTTATTATTATTATTTTAATAATTGTAAATTATTAAAATTGACAATTATCAAATGACATCAATAGTGGCTGCTGCGGCAGCTCTCGACACAACTTGCGTATCAATAGTCGACGCAGCGATAAGAGATACCATGGCAACAACATTCACAAACAAAACATTCAACGAAAACTACAAAAACCGCGTCGCCGAAATGCTCAAGGTGGCAATAATCTTTGCGCTCACACCGATAATTAAATTGAATAAAGAAACCGAGGCTAAACTAACTGCCCAAATTTACGATCTCAACAAGAAACTGGAAGACAAGAAATCTATTACCTACGCCTCGAAACTCAAAGGAAACGCACCTGAAACAGTCAAACACAGAAACGTAATAATAAATATTGTCACTGCCAAAAACAAAGACAGGCAGGATCGTTCCATGAATGTCATTGTGGTTGGTCTACCCAAAACCGAGAACAAAGACGACAAGACAAGCGTCACGGAGTTCATCAAGGCTTGTGGTCTTGATGACTTTACAATCAAACAAGCACGACGCCTAAACTCAAGTAAAAAACAAACTGTTCATAACTTTAATATTATTCAAGTCTCTCTTGCAAACGAAATGGAACAAATCGCTGTTTTAAATCTCTGCAATCGCCATCAACTACAACAATTTAACGGAGTTTTCGCACGAGAAGACAGAACTCCGGCTCAGCAAGAAGCGTTCAACGAAACTCGAGCTAGACTTAAAAAGTAAAACGAAGAGCTGAAAGATGCTGGGATTCTCGACCAACCGTTTCGGAATGTCATCCACAAAAGAACCGGTCAAATATGCTGTATTGATGTCACAATGTCAAACGAGCAAAAGAAATATGTGTTCGCCTCAACAACTACAGCTCTCAACAAATATCGAAGAAGTTTAGGTGGACGAGTTTTCTTAAGCTACAACAAGCACCGCTTAAGAAAACTCGTCCACCTAAAAAAAAACACACCAAAGTAACGCCCAGCATTCCTGTAATAAATAAAAATAATCTATCTCCTGTAAATCTCCACTTTTGGGCCAACAATCCATGCTAAATAAAAACAAACGCGACGAAGCCATAGCCCGTTTACACAACTTAGAAGTTAAAAATACTCCTCACATTTTATTCTTCACCGAAACTTGGTACAACGGAACAAGCGACACGGTTATACCAGGCTATCAAATTCATCGAAGAGATAGAGACGGAAGAAGAGGTGGCGTGGCCATTTATATACAAGAAGAGATAACTACATTAGAAACCAATTTTGCACAATTGAACTCAGACTCCATTGAAAAAATGTGGCGCGTTATTAGGCTTGGCAACAACTCAATTCTTCTCGGATGTATATATCGACCACACGACCTAAATCTCAAAAACCGTATAGCATCTATCAAAGCTTCGAAAGCTGCCGCCCAAAGGTTAGAGTGTGATTTCATTATAATCTATGGGGACTTTAATTTTAGCAACACATTTTATGAGTATATTGAGATTGGCGGTGGCGTGGCGACAACAGCGCGCGTGCTAAATGAACGACCAGGAGACATGAAATTTCAAGATTGCTTAAACGAATGCCTACTCACACAATTGATCACCTTCAAAACATATGTAGTAACAGATTTTCAGAGCCGAACAGTACTCTAGACCTAGTAATAACAAACAAACCAGATCTCTTGATAGAAATAAAAGAAGAAGACTCGTTCGGGGACACTCCAATGGGACAATCTCATGCTCTAATCACGGGTCGATTTGTTCTGAACGACAAGATAAAAGTACCACCAATCGTGCAGTGAAAACGCTATATCTGGAGCAGAGCCGACTACGCTAATTTCTCGCTAAAATTAAGTTTAACCAGTTGGAAAGGCTTATTCGAAAACTGCTCAACTAACGAATGTTACAATCTATTCCTAGAAGTGTACGACGAACTAGCAACAGAACTCATTCCGTCGACTACCTTTCCCTTCAAGAAGAAACACGAACCATGGATAACAGACGAAGTTTTAAAAGCTATTAGAACAAAACAAGAACTTTGGAATAAATATATTGCCTCTGGTTGCCATACACATAGAGAGCTCAAAAACAAGCACAAAGAAGCATGCAGAAATGTAACCAAAACTTTGAGATTAGCAGTGTTAAAATATGAAGAGAACCTAGCTAATTTATATAAAAACGACCCTAAAAAGCTACACGCTCATATCAAAAACAAAACCAACTCAAAATGTGTATTCAACTCCATAGAAACAATTGATGGAACAATTTTAACAGATCTTCAAATTATTTGCACAACCCTGAAAAATTATTTCTAATCAGTATTTGTCAACGAGCCAGACGGATCTGTGCCGAAATTAGAACCCCGAACTGACAAAAAGTGTATATTAGACGAGATTATATTTTCAATCAACGATATCCGTGCTCGACTCGCAAACCTAGACGAATCTAAATCTCTTGGTGCTGATAACGTTCACCCTCGTGTACTCAAACACCCCGCAGAAGCTTTCGCATTGCCACTAACATTAGTTTTCAAGAAATCTTTCTCAACCAGCACTATACCAGACCTGTGGAAAAAATCTAACGTCACGCCCCTTTTTCAAGAAAGGAAGCAAACAACGAGCATCAAATTATAGACCAGTTTCTCTCACATCTATACCATGCAAAATATTCGAGAGTATATTTCATGAAAAAATAATGCTACACTGTAACTTAAACCGTTTAATAAGCATTGCACAACACGGATTTGTTCAAAGAAAAAGCTGTTTGACTAATCTCCTCGAAACTCGCGACTTCCTCACAGAAGCTGCACACAAGAAGTATCCAGTCGATATGATTTACACTGATTTTGCAAAAGCGTTTGATAAAGTCCCACATAATCGCCTATTGAGCAAGTTGAAAGCATATGGCATCAGCGGGAAAGCACTCATGTGGATAAATGCTTGGCTTAACAATAGACAACAGCGTGTTGTCATTGATACTCACTCAACTGCTAAAATATTCACATCAGATTGGAAAAAAGTTACAAGTGGCGTCCCTCAAGGAAGTGTCCTCGGCCCTCTCCTTTTAATACTATTTATAAATGATCTGCCGGACAACATTACCAGCCAGTTCAAGCTCTACGCAGATGATAGTAAAATTATGAACATGATAAAATTGAATGAAGATATGCTAGCTTTACAATCAAACATTGATCAAGCCATAAAATGGTCTCACAAATGGTTGATGTTCTTTAATGTGGAAAACAATGCATGTCGGTCGAGGTAACAGAAAATCTAATCAAGTCTATCCAATGACGAACACAGAAGGCACTCGTCGAAACCTGGAAGAAGCTGAAACTGAACGAGATCTAGGTATTCTGATATCAAATGACCTCAAAGTCCGTGCCCAGGTAGAGTCTGCAGTCTCAGTAGCCAATTACAAATTGGGCCTACTAAAAGAAGTATTCCGAAGCAGAAGCATTTATCTCTGGCGAACGCTTTACATCACATATGTGCGCCCACACCTGGAATTCGCTATTCAAGCATGGTCTCCTCAGCTAAAAAAGGATATCAATATGTTTGAAAGAGTTCAGCGCAGAGCGACAAAAGTTTCCTCAATCAAATATCTCCCATATGAGCAACGCTTAAATATATTTAGAGTGACAACACTAGAAGAGAGAAGAGCTAGAGGAGATCTTATTGAACAGTTTAAAATTAAAAATAAAATTGATGATGTTAACTTTTTTGTTCCTCAAAGGATCTCTAACAACGTATATTGCAGGAGGAGTCACAATAAACAGCTACACAGACAAATTGTCAGCGATTGCGAAGAGCGACATCACTTTTTTACTAATCGTGTCACACCGTCCTGGAATAAGCTACCACAGGAAGCAATTGACACTCACTCGGTCAACTTATTCAAAAGTTTCCTATCATGATGGGCATCTTGTCTCGTTGACAATTAGCCCTACACATTAGTTAGTATAGAGATGCCTGGTGTTGCATCTCTTCGTCAATATACTTTATAATTGATGATTGTCTAATTTACAGTATTATTGAATTTGTAAAAACATTAAAAAAAAAATTATTATTGATTGTAAATTTATTGATTCTAAATAAAATCAAATTCAAAATTCAAACTTACTAGATAAATATAAAATAAATTTTAAACTTGGTTTATAATAAGAGAAATTACTCGCAGCAAAAAATGTCCCCTTTGCCTAACATGGTTAAACATAATAATGAATTTTTAGATGATAAAAGACAAATTACGGAAGAACTTTTGAAGACATATTACGGAAGAAACTCTTTGAGATTTTTTCAATATCAATTAAACAGGGAATTTTTCCACAAGCTCTAAAATTAGCAAAAGTCATATCAATATTAAAAGGTGGTGACATATAAGTAACTATCGTCCAATTTCATTACTTTCTGTATTCTCAAAAGTTTTAGAAAGAATTTTGTACAATAAAATTTATAATCGTCTTACTATAAACAATTTATTATACAGCAATCAGTATGGATTCCGAAAAAATAATTCCACTAAAAAGCTTTTGATACTATTGGTCACAAAATTATTTTTAAAAAGTTGGAGTGGCACGGAATTACTGGAAATATATTAATTTGGCTAAAAAAATACCTAAATAATCGGAAACAATTTGTTTATGCGGATGATAACGTATCATCTAATTTATTAAATATTTCATGTGGAGTTATTCAAGAACATACATTAGGACCCCTCCTATTTCTAATATATATTAATGATCTACCAAAAGCTTCTAACTTAATGACAATTATGTTTGCTGATGATTCTAACTTTATTCTTTCTCATAAAAACATTTTTACATTGAACTAGCTAAAATTTCCGAATGGTTTAGATTAAACAAACTATCATTAGATATTGATAAAACTAAATGAAATTTTTTTTCATCCTTATGGTAAAAAGCACCAGCTGCCAAGCAACTTACCCTTTCTTTTTATCGATAACATAATTATTAAAAGAGTTCTAGTGATAAGATTTTTAGATGTATATATCGATGAAAATCTTAATTGGAAAAGCCACATTGCAAACTTGTGCAATAAAATTTCAAAGAGTATAGGCATTTTAAAATAAGAAACGTTCTTGATAAACATACCTTAATTCAATTATATTATTTGCTAATTCATTGCCATATTAACTATGCAAACATTGTTTGGGGTAGCACTTATAAAAGTAAACTTAAATCTCTCTAACGGCAAGAGAAGCATGTAGCACGCCTTACAAATTTCAAGGACCATTTTGTTCACGCCAAATCTCTTTTATATGATATGAAAGCACTCAATATTTATGAGTTAAATGTTTTTAGTAATCTTTGTTTTATGCATAAATGCAAGACCCATCAATCACCCGTTTCTTTTCGTAACTTGTATTTACAAAGAGATGGAAATAAATATATTTAAGGAACGATAATTTAATTCGACAACAATTTTCTCAAACTAGTTTTATTTCATTTCGAGGACCATTTTTATGGAATAGTATAGTTCTAAATACTTCCAAAGATTTTTCTCAAGAATGTAATTTTAATTCTTTTAAACAAAATCTTAAAAAACTCATTTTTTAAACTGAAAATATACTAACCTACTTTTAAATTTTTGAAAATCCCTATCTATATTTGTATATCTATATATTTAATTTATATTCTTTTTTATTTATTTTATGTTTGTTTTTTTATCAACAAGCAACCATTGAACATGTTTAGTTTTAGTGAATTATTTAACATGTTTTAGTTTTTAAGTTTCAGAACTTTTCTATTGTAATATTGTATGTTTATTTTTATTTTAATTTATCATGTTATATTACGAACTTTATATACTTTTGTTATTAAATTTAATTTTGTAATAAAAAAATTGAACAAAAATAAATAAATAACAAGAATAAAAACATTAAAAAAAAAAATAATAACAATAACAATAATAAATTTAAAAAATATATATACAGAAATATTAAAATATATATAAGAAAAAGAAAATAAAAAGTAATGAATGTATGCGTATCTCCCAATATATGTATGTTGGCTGCGTTTGGAGGTGAACCATCTTTTGGTAGTGGTTTGGCATTTTTGTCTTCAGAAGAGTAAACGTTAATTTATATATTTGGCAGTGGCTTGGTGTTTTTTGTTGTCAGAAGCGTAAACGGAAATTTGGTAATTTCTCTTAACACACAGCGATAACCATCTTATGGCTATCTAGGTTCTTTTGCACAACTTTTTGAACAATCTGGAAATGCATTATATTCAGTCTGGAAATGAAATTAACTTATATTGATTATATTTAGTGATATATAGTGAATAATATATAGCGAAAATTAAGTTTCAGTGATTATTTTCGGCAAATTAGATTCAGTGTGCGCAAGTGATTCATCTAGTAAATTATGGACATCATTGTTCGCATGAGTCAGCTGTTCGGAAGACATAGTAGTTTGATTGATCATGCCGTAAACACCATAACAAAAAGAAATAACCATTAAAAATTAAAAAAAAAATGTTCAAATATTTTCAATAGCGGTTTCTCTGTGACAAGACCTGATGGTCATCTTTGAGTTTCCGCATTCTTTATATTTGTTTTTATTATTTATTTCTTAACGATATCTTGACTTGTTAACTTTTCTTTTTTTTTATATTTTTGTATCTGTATCATAAATATTGTAATAAATAACAAAAAAAAAAAGAACAAAAAAAAAAAGAATTATAAAAAAAAAATAAAGTGGGGTTTGAACAACTGATCTTACATTTGTGAGGCAAGTGTGCCTAAAAAAAATTTAGCAAAACTTCTTATTGATGTTAATGAATTAAATTCATTTAAAGTTTTTTTTTTTTAATTTTCTTCAAGTTATTATATTAACTTATCCTTACTTTCTAAGTACGTTACAGCTTATAGGGTGTGTGAATGAAACAAAAATTGTCTTTGTTTTGGCCTAGCCATGTGATTAATAATTTTTTTATTCAAAGTTGTATGCGTCAGAAAAATATGAAATTAGGATAGAAAAAAAAAAGTTTTCAGTTTTCAGAGCATGCAGGGACAGATACAGTAAAAGAATGAGACTTTGCTAAACAACAAGTTAGTTGATGAGTTTTTGTTAATAGAACTAGAGATGATAGTTCGTTTGAGCAGCAACCATGATAGAATTTATAAAAAAAGAGAAAGAGATGCAACTTTACTACGATGGTAGAAGAGCTCAAGCTGCAAATAGAGTGGGTCCAACAAAGTTTACAACGTTTTTAGACCTTGTCCAGATGAGAAAGAGCATTATTAGAAGAACAAGCACAAATATGACAACAGTATTTTATACAAGGCGTAATAGAGTCACTTTCGGTTTAAGACTGTCAGAAAGATTATTAATGCAGATAATAAATAAAACAGGATCAAGGATAGAATTATGAGGTGTCTGAGAAGTTACTGGAAATGAAGAAGAAAGTTGGTCTTTGAGGATGACTTTAGTAAAGCGGTTAGAAAGAGTTAAAAAATATATCGAAATAAATATGCAAAAATTTAGGAATAAATAGAAATATATTCGCAAAAATTTAATAATTAATACATAATTTATAACTACTATTGTTTTTACTAATGATACAAAGAGAAGTTTATTTTTAATAAATCATTGATACCCAGCTATCACACTTACGTTAGGTCAACAAGGCTGCAAGTAAATATTATTAAGCTGGGAGTTACTAGAAAAAAAGAATAGAGTTATAGAGCAAGGAAACGGTTGATAAATGACTAGAAAAGTTGAAGGTTGCATGATTCAGGAAAACATAAAGATGGGAGAGTTTCAAAGAGTTGAGGTGCGGGAAAAAAAACTAGATTATTAAAATTTTTAAGAGCATGCAGGGACAGATACAGTATAAGAATGAGACTTTGCTGAAGGAAAAGTCAAGCGAGAATAAGTTGTAATTGGTGGAACCAGAAATGATAACTTCTCTGAGCAGCGACCATCATAGTATTTGTAGAAAGAGATGCAACTTTATGATGATGGGAAAGAGGCTCAAGCTTAGCAGATAGAGCAGGTTCGATTACGTTTACAATGCGTCTTTGGACCTCGCCTAGAAGAGAAAGAGCATCATTAGAAGAACCAACCTTAACATGACAATAGAGAAGTATAAGAAATTTGTAGAGTTAGGGAACGGAATCAGGAGAGAGAAAATGGCAAGTGCGATAAAGAGAAACAACCCTAACAAGTGCTAGTTTAGCAATCGATTGTATATAAGGTTTCCATAAAAGGTCAGTAGTAAACAATAATCTAAGAAGACGTAAAAAAGAGGACTTAGTGAGAGAGTTGCCATTCATTAAAGTAGGAATGTCGACGGTACTGCGATAGTTAATTGCAGTAAATAACTGAATTTTGTTTGAGTTAAAATTTACAATCCACTGTAATCCCAAATCTGTTACAGAAGTGAGATCAGATTCAAGATCGGCTCCCTGTTCTAAGCGATCGAAACAAGAAGACTTATTGTCAAGACAGGAAAAGTTGAGTCATCAGCAAAAATGTAATTTTAACTTTAGATGTAATTTATAAAAAAAAAGCATGCAATATTAACTAAAATATTAAAATATCTTGTAGTAATTTAAACATTTGACAAAGGTTAGAGAGTTTAGTTGTTTAACTAAATACCTAAATCTTGATTTGTGGATTATTTTATATTACAAATATTTATATTACAACTTTTAATATAAAATTTGACGACTTTGCAAAACAGTAAATTTTTATTGCACAACTTTTGATACTCTACTTGGTTACACAACTTTTGATACTGTACCCAAAGCCGCCGAGAGAAATTTCGGGCCCTGGGGAAGTTTTCGTTACGGGCCCTCAATATGATTAATCATATACCCAGGACCAGAAAGCGTGCTCTGGTCATTAAAAATTAAAAATGAAAATTAATTAAATCTTTTAAAAGTTATAACTATTTAAATCTTTTAAAAGTTAAAGTTAGGAAAAAGTGTATTAAAAACAATGTTAAACACTGTTTCATAATAGAGCTTTGCGAGCCTTTCGGCTCGCAAACAAATTAATAACTTCTTCAAAATTAATTTTCATAACCATTTCGGCTTCAATAGATAAAAGTCCCAAGTCATGTAAACGATTTTGTGTCATTGTTGATCTTAATACCTTTTTTATTCTTTTCAACATGCTAAAAGATCTTTCTGCTCGGGCAACTGTCACTGGAATTGTACAAAATAGCCTTATTGCAAATATAATGTTTGGAAACAGCACATCCAGTTTGTTTGTTTTTAAGAGAAATATTTTGTATATTGGCATCATAAATTGATTTTAAATGTAGTATTTTATCTCTAAGATGATCATCAATATCATTTTCATACATTTTTTGCATCTTTTCACACTTACTTTGTATTTCTTGATCATTTAAGTCACGGAACAACCACAATACATTGAATAAAGAATCTATTTCTTTTGCTGCATTAAATCTTCTTGTCATATTTCCAATAATGCTATCCATGAAAACATTGAAAACATTAATTCTATATTCTTCTGCCGGTGTCCTTATTAACTCGTGTGTTATTTTTTTTCTTTTAGTATATTTTTTCCCCGAAAATTCTATGTTCATCTGTAAAAATGTGCCCAACAATCTACATTCATTTAGAATAGTATCCCAACTATCTCTTATCGTATTTAATTCAACAAGAAGACTCGACAAATTGGTTATTTCTACATCAATTGTTGCATTGCGAGCGTGTAAAAAAGTGCTTCTGTAGTTTATAGCTGCAAGAACGTTGTGCCATATTTTTGCCAATATTAAGCATTCAAAAGATTCCATATATTTTTTTATTCTAATAAGATCTGATCGAGTTTCTGACGTTAAGTTTAATTCCAAAACAGCGTTTATTGATATTTTAATTTCATTAATTTTTTCAGCAAATGGCTTGACCACCGCGCATTTGACATAAAAAATTTGATTGAAAAAATTCGATTGAAAAATTCGATTAAAAAAATTCGATTGAAAAAATTCGAATTTTAATATTACAAAAGAAAAATAGCAAGAATAAAAAGAAGAATATTTGTTAAAAATCTTAAAGACAAAAAATAAGTGATGAATAAATAAGACTTCATGAAAAAAAATTATTTGTACACACACGGGGCCCCAGGAATCTTCCCGTCTACCCCCACCTCTCTCGGCAGCCATGCTTATAAATACACACAAACTTCCTCCTTTCTTCCCAGATCCTCTAAGTTGATGAATCACTTTATAATTTGGCAGCTGAAAATTTGTATTTGTCTCGATATATTCATCAGTACACCATGTCTCGCTGAGACTAATAATTTTAAAATTAAATTTAACCTCGCATAAAAATTGTTTAAATAATTCAAAATTTTTTGAAAAACTCCAAATATTTAAATGCAAAATTGAAAATGAATTTGCATATAGTCCTTGCATTATGTGCTCAGTTTTAGGGTCATAACATTAAGTATTAATATTTTGAAATACTTTGTTATTACTAAAATAATTAATATCCGGGTCAGAATGCTTATTTAGAAGTATCCTATTTTTATTTTGTAATGAATTAAATTTTGAGTTAAGTTTAACATTATCTTCATAGGTAGGGTATTTTTTATAAACTGTTAAATTATTACTTTTCTGAAAAAATAGAAAGAAAAAGAAAAATAATAAAAATAAAAATAATAAAATAAATAATGATAAGAGAAAAAAAGAAAAAAAAATTCTAATTATAAAGTAATTAAACACTCGCTTTATTTTTCCTAAATTTTCTAACTACAAGTTTATCATATTTTATAGAATTTACCATTTTTTCTATGTATCTTGATTTTTTCTACGAGTTTTTCCTTATGACCATTGTTTCAAAAGAGAAGTCTTCATTGATGGATATTCCTGATCTTTTAAAGTCGATTAGATGAATGTAATACTTGTATTTTGTCTTTGTAATGTAGAATTTTAACAACAATTGTTCTAGTTTTATTTTCTTCTTTTTTTCCAACTCTGTGAGCCCTCTCGATATCAACGTTCTTAATATTTAATTCGTTTTCAAATAAAATTAATATTTATTTTTCAGTTTCATCCTAGGTTTCTTGATCGTTTTCGAGAAGCCCGTCAACGCGAGAGTTATTCTTTCTGGATCTATCTTCTAGCTGTCATAATTTATTCTTTTCCTCTTCACCTATACTGTTTTTCTTTTTAATTTTCTTTTCTAATTCGCATACCTTTTTTTCTTGGATGTCTTGAGTAACTGTTAGGCTTTCTTCGATATCTTTATTTGTCTAGGATTCCTACTCTTTCCGTAGTTTCTTTAAGTTTTGTGTTTACCTTTTTGTTTTCTTTTTTTAAAGAGTCGCAAATTTGTTTTGATTTATGTATTTCATTAATTAGCTCATTTATTTTATCGTTAGTTATTTTTAGGTTACCACTGATAAGCTTAAAGACATCTGTCTGCTGTTTTGAAAACATTTCATGAAAAATATCAACAATTGTTGATATTTGTGTTTCATCTGTATTCCCCTTTTCGTTAGATTTCTTTCGAACATCAATATTTTTTTAATCCATTTTATAGTTGTTTTTTTTTTATTAGCTTTGCGAGGCCCCTTTATGTAAAAAAAAAGAACTATTAAAAATAAACCTTGATTTGGCCGAATATCCGGGCTTGAATTTTTATTGAGTACTATATTTCATGTTATAAACACAAGTCAGAGCTGTTATTGTAAATTATTTTAGACATATTTATTTTACACTTAATTTTGATATAGGTATTCACACTTATTTATTCCTAATATTTAAATATTAGGTTTCATTATAAGTTTAAATATTTAGATTGAAAAATTTAGGAGAAGCATATAAGTTTTATTGTTAATTATGATATTAATTATTAACAATATTTACATAAACAAACACAAATTAAAAAAGACAAACTTTTAGGCTTTTAGCCTCGCTGAATCTTTTTAAAATTGTGTCACAACTAACACCCGCTGCTATTTCAACTTCAATGGAAAAAATGGATAAAGCAGATAGTCTTTCCTGGCTCATCGTGTTTCTTAAGTAGGTTTTAATCAGTTTTAACTTTGACAAGCTTCTCTCAGCAAAAGTTGCACTTACTGTAATTGTGATCATGTTTCTGATTGTTATTGTTATGTAAAAGTTAGATATTTCTTCTAAATTAGTTTCTAAAACTTTATAAGTTGGTTTGCATCATTTATATTTTCCAGTAAAAATGATTTTTAATTTTGAAGTTATTTATAAAGTTCGAAAGGATCAATGTCGTTGTTTTCACCTTCCCGAAGTATTGTATCTAAATTATTACAATGCTTGAGCAAGTCCTCTCTTGGCAAAAATTTCAAATAATTGATATCGTAAAGAAACCAAAACGGTCAAAATATTTATTAAGCGCTTTGAATCGACATTCAGTGTCGACTATGACTGTGTCTATCACTGTGTTGAAAAAATTTACTGTGTCTCAGCAGGTTGTATAGGTTCATCCATGTGTTCATAATCAAAAATTCTTTTTTTTTGTGCTACTTTTTTTTCTTTAAATTGTGACTCAATTTCGTAAGACCTTTTTTCCACAAAAAATCGAGCATCTGCAACGCTTTTTTCAAATCTACTATCACGGAATTCTTGAATCCAAGTACAAAATGAACGTAAAGTATCAGCAGAAACTTTTAAGTTTACTGGAATCAATTGCCATAGTTTACTTATATTATTTACATGTAATAAAATCTCATACCACGCGAGTATAGCGACAATAAGTTCGAAAGTTAACAGTTCGTTTAAAACTGCTTTGCAGTTGCTTAGAGGTTCCGAATCGTCCGTTTTATTTTTCATGTCATTCACACATTTAATAACATTATCAAAATGCAACAGCTTTTACTACTCCTATTCTACTCTTCCACCATGTCTCTTCAAACATGTCTCTCCAAACATGTCTCTCCAAACATGTCTCTCCAAACGTGTCTCTCCAAACATGTCTCTGAAAGAGGTTTTAGTGTTAGTTTCAATTTAGTTTTTGTAAGTTCCCAACGCTTGCTTGACTTCGAAAAGAGTACATAGATTTTATTAATAAAGTCGAAAAATGTTGAAGAAGAATTAGCTGCATCTATTACAAGTAAATTCCAGCTATGACACCCGCACGGTGTGAAGAATGCTCTTGGATTAATGTTGAGTATTTTTTTTCTGATACCTTTATTAATGCCAACCATATTGGCGCCATTATAATATCCCTGTCCTCGACAATTTTGTATACACAGATCATTTCTCTCTAGTTCTTGTAATATTGAGTTTGCTAAATACTCTCCTGTAGTTTCTGTAACGGCAATAAAACCAATAAAATGTTCCTCCATCGCTCCATTTGAGGAATGGCAAAATCTTAATATCACTGACATTTGTTCAATATAGTTGTATCTCTGGTGCAATCGAGCAAATATTTTTTCTGTCCAGGTTAGGTGATTTACGATGATCTCTAAATGCCATCCATTTAACTATGCACTCCATGTGTCCTAGATTTTTTCATATCTATGAAATATCCTACTCAGATCTTTCCAGCCACAAAATCCTTCTTTCACTATCTGAGTGTATGCAAAAAAAGTCTAGTAGAAAAGCAATGAACTCTATATTTTTACATGGAGTAAACTAACCATCAGCTGTGTTGAGTTTCGCCGTTAATCAGTTTTCGCTTAAAATAAAATTTAGAAAAATGTCTGTTATTTGCGTCTTTAGGGTAACTTTTATCAGATTTCTCTATATTATATGGGGACTGTTTTGAATTAAGCCATAACGCTGAGAGTCGGTTATTGGTAGCGTCCATTTTCCCGCATCTTAGTTTATAAATGAATCGCTAGAATAAAATGTTCCTCTAATTGCTTGCTCTTGATTTACTGAGTCACAAATTTTATCACTTGTTAAATCTTTATTGTGTTCAAACTCTTAGGTCACAGCTGATACATTGCTTTGTTTGATTTCTCTTTTTCAGTCTTTCTTTTTCTTTTTGATGCACCAGATTCCCATGCTTTTCCTATATCTCTGTCCCTCATTGGTTTTCCTGACATGATTTTGGACTTATGTTTGGACTAATGAAAAAAATTATAGTTAGGTACTTGCATGAATTTCAAGTTTTGATTTTAATTATTTTTTTATGATATTAACTTAAGTTCAAGATAGTCTTAAAGAAGCAGAACAATTTTAATTAACTTTTTAAATTCATGTGTAATTAATTAAATAAAGAGTTAAATTTTATTTATTACAGTTTGTAATATTCACTTCATTATTGTTTTTATAACAGATTGTTGTTCTAAGCAGCGCTAAATGATTAAATAATTGCACTATATTTAATATTTAAATTATAATTTAATAAACTAAGTTAGTTAGGTTATAATAAAAAAAAACTTAAACTTCAATTTGAATTCATTTTTATTTCTCAGATTTTATAATTGTTTTACTAATAATTTGACGCGTGCTATGTGCTGTAATCAGTTAAAAATGGAATAGAATTAGACAACCAAATTTTTTATAGATCTAGTATCGAATATTAACATTCCTTGTTAATTATATAGCCGACGATACGTTACGCCTCAGAGCCGTTAAACAATACTATAAAATACTCCAAATTGCTTGAATTTTTTATATATTGATCAGAATATAGAAAAAACCTGTTAGGGAAAAAAAAAATTTTCAAAAATGTTTCGTTCACTCGGAATCTGGGCTTAAATTTTTGAGATTTTTTTAAAAATTTTTAGAAATTTAGTTTTTGCCACCTTTGAACCCATTTTTTTGGCAAAGCAAAAAGTTGCACATAGCTTTTGTAGTTAATATCAGACGTAACCCAAAAGCTCTCTCCAAAATATATAAAAAAGTTGCGTGACACTGTGCGGTTGGCTAATTATCATAGTTCAAAAGTACAAAATCAATCAGTTTTGTCAACTTTTAATCGGAGTTAATTCTAGCGGCGAAGTGTTGCACACAATTTTTCTTCTAGGATTTGAAATTATCAAAGGTATTGAGTCTAAAAATGCAAAGAAAGTTATGTGATACCTAAGGCCTATTAATATATTAAGGCTTGAAATTGGAAAAAAATGTTTTAGTATACTTACAAAATGAACCATTACGGCAGAGGCGCTTAGTTTTGTAAAAATGTAAACATATCCAACTGTCAATTCAAAAAGGTCCTAACATAATAATAAAAAAAATTCGTGTGATCTTTAGATATTAAGTTAAAAATAAAGGTACAAATTGTTAAAAATGATTAAGTACGAAGAGATATTTTTTTGGACACACAGATGAGGTTTTCGCTCACAATAAAATTTCTATCATCCAAAATTAGCATTTAGCATTACACAAAACATTGCACGTAATGTTAAGAAAAAATTTAAGCGTTTCTGACTATGATATAGAAATCATAACAATTGAAATAAATAATAATAAAAAACAATACATGATCAGAAGTGAATTATTTAAATTTACGTCATAACCAAATAACTTGTGGTGATCGAATGGAAGAAGAATCGCTGATGTCACGATTGTGGAGAAACAAGTTAGTGGGCGGTTGTTTACTTTACCATAAAAATGTCTTAACTTTATTTTAACGATCTTTAAAATTTGCATAAATAGAGTAGAT
Source organism: Hydra vulgaris (assembly GCF_038396675.1). Taxonomy (NCBI): domain Eukaryota; kingdom Metazoa; phylum Cnidaria; class Hydrozoa; order Anthoathecata; family Hydridae; genus Hydra; species Hydra vulgaris. The sequence continues at coordinate 85,542,100 of NC_088931.1, forward strand.
ATTTTATCATTGCTATTGAGAAATAGGTACTGCATAAATAGAACTTGTTTTTAGTTGAGTATGAAACAAAACAAATATTTTTATGAAAACTATTGTTGCTTTTCAAAAGGAAATTGTGGATCATTCAAAAAACATAAAATTATAAACAAAATGTTCTACATTCATCAGCTGGGAGATGTTGATGTTAAGAAACACCTCATCAACTTAAAGGTAATTATGTATTTTAAATTTACGCAGACTGTAATATAATTTTTATAATTACATACTTTATAACTTCTCTGCGATAAGATTTTGAGACAAAGTTCTTTAAACAAAAAAAAATAGCTGTTTTAATTAATTCCTCACTCTTTTAATAAATAATCACTAAATTAATCACACTCTTGCAATATTGTATTTTAATAATAACAACAAAGTATTTCAAACTTGTAAACATTTTTCGTGAAGAGTCAGATTATAAACAATGCTTTAAATGACACACTTAATAATTGTTTAAAAAATTGTTTTTAGGTCATGCGATTAAACGATAATAATATTTGGGAAGAAAATGGACTTATTGCAAATAGACTTAAAAGAAATCTTGAAAAGGATGAACAAATATGTGCTTTTCACCGGTACACGTTTGGTATTGCATGGAGTCCTCCAAAAACATGCTTTCATCCTCACCATCTAAATATAAAAGGAAAAAAATCTCCCGCTTTAAGGGCGTCACCAATACATGTCGTCATATCAATGTCAAAGCGATACAATGAAGTATTTTCAGTTGGTGCAATGCTGTGTTTTACCCATTTAAAGCAAGAAACTGCTTTATCTAGAGTCAACGAAAACACCAATTTATGTACAGAAACACAAACACAACAAGAACAAACATATATGACACCTGCTACTCCAGATGAAGAATTTGATCCCGGTGAAATTAATGTTTCACAGGAGATTTTGGACGAATCTCTAAGAAGCCGTGAGAGTGTAACTGAGGTTCTTAATGCAAGTCCAATAAAATTTAGATTAAAAAGGAAGTTCGAATATCTGGAAGATACTACTAAAGATAAGTTAAAACGCAAGTATGTTCGCCTAGAAAACTTATTAAAGAAAAAATTTGCGGAAGCTGTTGCTCCTGGACAAGAGGAAATACTTATAGATTTTCTTAACAGTAAAAATGTTGATGAAATAAATAGCCCTCTCCCAATTGAAATTATTCGTGCTCAGAAAGTATATAAGCAAAGTGATTCCATGGGAAAGTTAGTTATCCTCTCATTATTAGACCATACCAAGTATACCAAAAAGTTTATAATGAACACATTTGAGTGTACCAAACATCGTATAGAAACAGCAAGAAAATGGCATGCATCTCATAAAGGGTTGGCATTTCCAGAGAAGAAAGTATTCGTCCGATCTAGTCTTGATCAAACAAAGTGTGAACATTTCTTAGACTTTATATTTACAAGCGGTATTTTGCATGATGTTGCTTATGGAATAACCAAATTAAAATACGACAGCGGTGAAGAACAAAAGATAGTGCATGCAATACTGACGACAAAATATAGCCACGCTATCATGTTCTATCGAAAATGTTGTAGTGAAAACAATTATATACCATTATCTGATTCAAGTTTGTGGAAAGTATTGCATGCAATAAAACCTTCAAGTCGAAAAAGCTTAGCTGGATTAGATGATGTTACTGCTACAGGCATGAATGGTTTTCAAACATTACAAAAATTGGCACAAAGATTTAGTTCTAAATCTCTCGAAGCTGCCCTTGAAAAAGGAAAAAGGTATTTGAAAACAAGTTATCAAACCAATTGTAGTGTCAATGACTCAAACATTTCTTCTCATAGCTCAAAACATGCCTTATCAGATCCATCTGAAAAAAATCTTCAATCCAACACAGAGATATCAGAAGTGGTATGTGCCGATTGCTATGATTTGTGCAAAGCTATCGAGATGATCAAAGAACTAACAATTCAAAATTCTGACGATGCTGATTCTATTTATGATTTGTGAATTGCTGTAAAGGATGTATTCAACTACATAAAACACCTGATGAGAGATTCTCAACAGAAAAAGGCAAAAATCGAAGCTTTTAAGCAATTAAACGATGAAACTGCTTTCTGGCTTAAAGATTTTTGTCAAAAAATTCTTCCGGTTCGATACAGAGAGGGCCAAAGAGAGTATTTTGGCAAGAAATGAATGAGTTTACATGTGGATATATTCTTCATAAAAATAGCAGGAAAGTTATTCAAACGTGTTTACTTTACTTCAATGTATAGGTATGATCAGGGAATAGGTGATGTTGTTTCGTTAGCCACTGCAGTTTTAGACCAATTCAGAATTGATCAACCGCATATCAAGAAAATGTTTACCAAATCTGATAATGCCGGCTGCTATCAGGGAAATCTTTCAGCTGAAGCAATCTACAATGTATGCAAAGAGAGAGATATAAAGTTGCTGAAATATGATTATAATGAACCCTGTTGTGGAAAAGATCAATGTGACAGGGAGAGTGCAGTTGTAAAGACAATTTTAAGGAGTTACGTTGACTCTGGCAATAATCTTTTGACTGCTGAAGATATACACAAGGCTATGCATTATAGTTTTGGCGCTAAAGATGCAAAAGTAGCAGTTGCTCAAATTAGCAATGATAAAACTGTAGTTACTGGACCAAAGATTAAGAACATTAGCAACTATCACTCATTTGAGTTTGGTGAGAAAAGTATGAAGATGTGGCGTTATTTCAATATCGGTGAGGGAATTGAACAAGAGTATGGAAATCTTAAAATTCAACCCTCGATTAAGTTGTTGTTGCCATATAGCAAAACAGATAATTCAATTAGGCGTAACAAGTCACTTAAGGAAAAACAGAAAAGAAGTGACAGGCAATTATATTCATTAAGATTTTGCACTGAAATGAATTGTACTTTATCATTTGAAAGCGATGCTGAGTTAGAAGAACACATGCTATCCGGTCTTCATACAGTTCCGAAATCATTAACATCATTGGATAAAGTTCGCAACTCGTTTGTTCATAAGATGAAAATTACTTCACAACTAAATATGCCAATTTCTTCATCCTCTAACAGTGCTTCCGTAAAAGACAAACCACATTGCATGAACATTTTTCTATTGCAAGGTTGGGCATTACCAGTTCGAAGTTCTTTTATATTTTCAAATCAGCAGGAAGAACTGTTGTATAAATACTTTATTCGTGGAGAAGAATCAGGTAATAAAATGAGCCCTGAGCAGGTTCACATGCAGCTGAGGAGAGAACTTCCGCCTGATCAATATGTAACTAGCCAACAGATAAGATCTTTATTTTCAAGGTAGGCATTGTTGCTATCAAAACTTTTGCAAATTAGATTATGTTTCTGACTGTTAAATAGTTCTTTTACAAATATGAAATTAAAATTTAGGTGAAAGTTATAATTTTGTGTGTTTGTTTACATATGTTTAAAAATATGTACAATTGATATTGTTATAGATTTAGTAACCTGAAAAGAAAAGGTAAGCTGGTAGAACCGACAACAGAAAATAATGAAAATAGTCAGGTTAACGATAACAAAGAAGTTTATGGCGAAAATGATGACTTTAATCTGGCAGGAGACAATGAAGATGATAATAAATATGAGGAAGACATCGCCAATCTTGCAAAAGAAATTTGTCTTGTATGGAAAGTGAATGATTGGGTTGCTGTTGCATATGAAAAACAATGGAATATTGGATATATTGTGGAGGTAATATTATTCAAAGTATATATTAGTTTCAAGTTTTTATTTTGTTTTACAAAACAGTGCTCTAAAATAAAAGGAATATAAATAAAATGTAAAAATAATTTCAGAATGACATTATATAAGACTTTACAAGTTTTATTGAATGTAAGCAAAAATAAACAAATCATAAACTCTTTATTATATTATTTTAAATGTTGCGCTAATACTTTTAGGTATCTATAACTGGGATCAGAGTTAATTGTATGATTAACGGGCAAGAGAAGAATACTTTTCGCTGGCCAGTTACTACCGAGGAGATAAATAACCAAACTGATAAAATTATCTGTTTAGTAAATGCTCCTTTTCTAATCAGTGGTTGTGGCGATTATTCATTATCCGAAGAAGACTATAATACAGTCATATCATTATTCTTAGAGAAACTTACTGCAGCAGAGTAGAAATTATGTGTGATGTGGTGGATAATGTGTGTAAATGACTCTATTAATAAATGAAAAACTAATTTTTAAATGGAAAAACATTTAAATGTTTGATTTATGTTTTATTTAATTAGCAATATAGTTATCTTGATGTTAGATTTTTGTTCAGTTTTTAATTCATGTTATATCATGCGTGTGACAAAATCACAAGAATTTTTTTTTTTATTATGTTAGGACCTTTTTGTATTGACAGTTGGATATGTTTACATTTTTAAAAAACTAAGCGCCTCTGCCGTAATGGTTCATTTTGTAAGTATACTAAAACATTTTTTTCCAATTTCAAGCCTTAATATATTAATAGGCCTTAGGTATCACATAACTTTCTTTGCATTTTTAGACTCAATACCTTTGATAATTTCAAATCCTAGAAGAAAAATTGTGTGCAACACTTCGCCGCTAGAATTAACTCCGATTAAAAGTTGACAAAACTGATTGATTTTGTACTTTTGAACTATGATAATTAGCCAACCGCACAGTGTCACGCAACTTTTTTATATTTTTTGGAGAGAGCTTTTGGGTTACGTCTGATATTAACTACAAAAGCTATGTGCAACTTTTTGCCTTGCCAAAAAAATGGGTTCAAAGGTGGCAAAAACTAAATTTCTAAAAATTTTTAAAAAAATCTCAAAAATTTAAGCCCAGATTCCGAGTGAACGAAACATTTTTGAAAATTTTTTTTTTCCCTAACAGGTTTTTTCTATATTCTGATCAATATATAAAAAATTCAAGCAATTTGGAGGAGGTCACTTCCACAGTTTCAGGAATTTGCCTGATTCTTAGAAAAAACGGCTCTTAAACATTCATCTTAAAATAATGCGTGACTATCAACACGTTTATCTTAGCAATTTGGTTTATAAGATCATAGTCTTGCAGCTTTTGTGACTAACTGAGAATCACTTTAGCCTTAATTTACTTAAAAACTCTCCTTTTGAAATTAAGCTTTTATCGCTGTTTTTGTTATTTATTTTAACTGTTGCATTTGCCCATTGATATTTACTCATGTTATCTTGTGTATTGTTTTCGAAGCCTGAAGTGCATCACTTTCAAACAAAGTTATTTGTTTCAGAAATTTAATATGAATCAACAATATAATAAATAATTCAAAAATTCAACAACTGTAACATTTTAATTTAAGAACAAAATCGTTTTAAATTTTTGTGTGTAATTTTAATAAAGTGCATTATATTAATTTTTTAATATTTTTTTTTATAAACCAACTATTGTTTTTAATATTAATAAATAATATTATAATATTAAATACTATTAAATATAATTACCTATTTGACTAAACCTTTACATATTTCTATTAAAGTAAAATAACTTTTTTTTTTTAAATATATTTGAATAACTTTTATTAAATTGCATAAAATGTTATTGTAATAAAAATTTTTCAGCATTCCAGAACCATCATGTAAGCTTTAAAATGGGTAACGATTTTTCTAAAGTTCAAATATCATCAAAACTAAATTTGGTAGAAAAAGCTCAGTTGGAATATGATTTTTTGCGACTAGTTGACCAGCATCCTGTGTTATACTGTGAAAATGTATTACGTAATGCAGTTTATCGATATGAAAATTACTGGCTCCCTCTTGCTGTCAAATACAGTGAATTATTGCCTGCTCCATTAGACATAGAATGGGTATGGCATTGTCATATATTAAATCCTATTGCATACCAACGTGATTGCTTAAATCTGTTTGGCAAAGTTATTGATCATGCTCCTATGTATTTCACTATTGAAAAGATATTAACATCCAAAAGGTATTGGACACAGACCTATAAAGACATTCCATTTGAAGTTGATCTTACTAATTCAAATCCAACACTTATTTCAACAAAATCTTTTAAGTGCTCCTATGATATTGTTGCTGCTTCAATGCGTCAAAGAGTTTTTAATTATAACTCTTCACTACCACATTTTAGAGACCCAAAATTTTTGCAGAATGCCGTTAAACGTTATAAAATAATGATTACAATTAAAAAAGAAAATTCAAATACATTTATAGTTCCTTGTTATGATAACGATTTAATATGGCATTCACACATGCAGCATGTTTTATTATATCATTCTGATATGATGCACATACTTGGTAGTATTCTTGACCATGATGACTCAACATCTGACAGAAGTCCAAACTCAGAACTGAGTACCAGTAGTGCTGCAACTAAAAAGTTGTGGAAGAAATATAATCAAAAGTTTAGTGTATCTGGTGCTATGTATAGAGGAGAACCACCATTACCTGAGTTTACAGTTATAAATCGAGGACACTATTTGAGTTTAGCTAGTAAAGTAAAGAATATTAAATTATTATAATTTTTAAAAAGTAATATATTTTTTATTTATATAAAATGTAAATACACAACATTTTTATTAAAAATGTTTTTTTTTTTCTAAATCTTTTTGTATATTTAATAAAAATGAGTATTTTTAATATTATAGTTTAATGTTATTTATTTTATAATAATAAATACTTATAGTTATATCATATTAGTAATTATTTAACACTATATATAATCGATCTATTTTATTTTTAGGCTTGTATTTTTAAATTAATCTTAGATTTGTCAGTGTTCACCACTGTCAATATACATTGGTAGATTCCCAGTAGCTGATAATGCCACAGTTAAATTCCATATTGGAATGGTTTCTCTCGAAGGAGTTTTGGTTGGTTTATTCTCAAAAACAATAAGAGTTGTAAATGGAGAATTAAGTTATACATTTTTAGAAGGTAACTTTTTATCTGGTTTTATATTATTATTTTAATCAAGTGAGTATAAATGTATTTAGACAATGCAAAATAAAAATAGTGAAATTAAAAATTATATGTTCATAACTATTTAGTGTTATCTTTAATGAAAGGAGAAAAAAGTTTTCAAATCTTTATATTTTTATACTTTTTAAAAAACTTTAACACCACATAAAGACTTATACACATATGAGGTAGTATCCTTTGTTAGAGAAATTCAACATTATGTTTTTAATTCATTACGCATATTAACACAGAGTTGTAACCTTGCATAAGTTTTAAAATGCAATTGTAAAAAAAAGAAGTTATATTTCTTTTAACAATCATGAATCATAGTTACTAAACAGATGGCTAGAAACAAATGAATAGTTGTCAAACTTCCTAGTAAAGTAAAGCTTTATATTAAGGTGTAGTGAAACCATTTTAACTGATATTAAATTACTTCAACTGAAATGAACCTGTTTCTAGTAAAATAAATCTATTACAAATAAAGTTTTCTTTATTGCTTTTTATATTGTCTTCAAAAACATAAGTAAATAATATCAGCATTCATATTTGTTTGTAACCTAATTAATTTCAAAAAATTTTTATGATAATTAATTTCTTTAGATCTCATGGCATATGGCATAAAAATATCTGTAAAAAATTGTCCTTTTTCTATAATGTTTTTAAGTACTGTCATTTCATAATAGTATAAGTCAAAATTTGTCAAGTGTATAAAATGCTATAAATTGCTATAAGTTAGTCCTTTTACTAGTTTTTCAGCTTTTGCTTTTTTTATTATTTCCGCATTAGAAATGGATTTAAGTTTAGATTTTTATTTTATTCTCTGGTTATTAATATGTAAAACTATATTTGTATATATTTTACCTCATAAGAAAGAGGTATGGTTTAGACACACTCAGTTCTTAAAGTACAACATTCAATTTTATATTTGTTTTTAAAGGTTCTTATTTAAAAGCTTTTTTAAATTATAATTATTAAACTCACCTCTCCAAACATTAGAGAGGGCCACTACAGTTAAGAAGTGTACTCATTTATTTAAATTTATTTGAAATTCTCTTTTAAACATAAACTTATATCCTCTACTCTTTTTTTATTCATTTTTAATTTTATTTGAAACTCTGAGGGTTTCTCTCAACACTCTCAACTCTCTCAACCCTGAGAGTGAGTTTAAAACACAAATCTTGTTAATCAAGCCACTGCACGGAGAAACAGATTGGTCGTGGTACTTTTAGAAGCATAGGATGGATTTAAAACTAGGCATTCTCCTTAATTTCATTGCAACATGGCTGTGGGAAAGAGAATGTATTCAAAAACTGAATGTGATTTTTAATTGTCTGAATTATCTAGATGGCAAAGTAAACTAGCAGTATTACAAAATTTTCTTACATTAATTCTTTTGGAGACAACAGAAAGTAAATTTTTTACATTTAGAGTTGGTTATGCTGTTTTTTTTTTTAATCTGTTTTTGAATGTTTAGAATGGTTTGTTGCTGTATTCATTCTAGCTTTTTGTTGTTGTTATTATCAAATTAAGAATCAGAATCTTTTATGTTTTTAGTATCCTAATTATTGATTAGCCTATTGATTTTGTTTTCATTACTAAAATATTTTTATCATTGATGAAAAGAGTAATGTTATTTATAAGAAAAAAAAGTTGTTGAATACCACAGTGCACAGTGGGCCAGTGATTAAATACCACAGTGATGGAATAGTTAGTTTCATTTCTTTTTGCATTTTCTTCATAACTGATGCACCATCAGTAGCACCTAAAAATATCTAAAAATGCTGTCCACTTATCAGTAAAATAACTTCATGTAAAATGTAAACAGTCTTCCACTAACTCCATCAGACTTCTACTAACTCCATCAGATTTCTACTGATCTCATCGGATTTTCATTAACTCCATCAGAATTCCACTAACTCTGTCAGATTTCCACTAACTCTATCTGATTTCCATCAACTCTATCAGATTTCCATCAACTCTATCAGATTTTTACCAACTCCATCAGATTTTTACTAACTCTGTCAGATTTCAACTAACTCCATCAGATTTCCACTAACATCCATCTGGTTTCCATCAACTCTAACAGATTTTCTTTGAATTATAATTAGTGGCATCTGTTAGCAAAACCTGAAAAACTATAAAATTTAAGCTCTTAAGTCAAACATTCAAACATTTTCTTCTAGCTTTTATACGTTTACCTGAAAAAATATTTGTTGTAAAAGAAAAGAATATTTTAGGTTTTCAAGTATAATTTTTTTTAAATATATATCGTTGTGCTTTCAATTGCTTTATGACAAAATCTTTAAAGTACTTTAAAAAAAGTTTAGGGAACACTTATACAAGAAATTTAATTTTTACTTTAAAAAGTTGAAAAAAGACTAATAATTAAGCAAATTTTTTTTGATCAAAAATAAATTGTATTATTAAACAATATTTGGTAATACTTTTAAATAAAATTGAAACTAAAATTTCTCTGTTTTTTAATTTTATCTGAATTGATTTCATTTGTAAATATCGCTTCCCAGTGGGCACAGGACCAAAAAAAGACGTCTTTTTTCCGCCCAGGGTTATATCAAATGTAATTGTCAATCAAACTTATGTGACAAACAATTTTTTTATATTCATCATTTAAATGATTAAATATATAATATATATATATATATATATATATATATATATATATATATATATATATATATATAATATTAAGTATATTATATATATATATATATATATATATATATATATATATATATATATATATATATATATATATAATATTAAGTATATAATATATATATATATATATATATATATATATATATATATATGTATATATATATATATATATATATACACACACATATATATATACACATATATACATGTACATATATACTTATATATGCATATATATACATATATATACATATATATGTATATATAAATGTATATATATATATATATATATATATATATACATATATATATATATATAAATATATCTATATATATACATATACATGTATATATATTATATATACATATATATGTATATATATATATATACATATATATTTATATATATATGTATATATATAAATATATATGTATATATATATATATTTATATATATACATGACATATATATATACATATATTTATATATATGTATATATATACATGTATATATACATATATATGTATATATATGTATACACTGCGACCATTTTCTATAGACGCATGTAAAATTTAGCGGATTTATAGTGTTACAATGGTAATAAAATTGTTCTAACGGTACTTTTGAATAAGTGTATGTAAGAAAACAATGATCCATTATGCATCTGATTATTAATTGTCTTGATTGTATTAAAATAATTTAATTTTTAATATTCACGTGGCAATTTTCTATAGACGCACTAAAGTTTTGACGAGTTTTGTCGCAAATTTCTTATATTCTGTAGTATTTTTTATTTTGAAAGTCGAAATTAAGTTGAACTTAACCAAATGCCGAAAGGAAAGGTCCTTACCGATATTGAAAAAGGTCAAATATTGGCTTATCGTAGAGAAAAAGTTCCAAATCGAGAAATTGCTAGAAGATTGAAAAGATCAGATCACGTTATCTGTAATTTCTTGAAAAATCCAACAGATTATGCAACAATCAAGAGGAAACCAAAGAAATCTAGGGTTTCAGACCATGAAAAACGCAGAGTTGTTTGACTCGCATCAAACTCATCAAAAAGTTTGAAAACAATTAAGTCAGATTTGGGTTTAAATGTTTGCAGAGAGACGATTAGAAAAGTTCTTAAAGACATCCCACACATTGTACAATCAAAAATGAATAAAGCACCAAATTTGAAGCTCATTCACAAACAGAAACAGATGGAGTTCGCCCGCGAAACATGGCACGCGATTGGGAACAAGTTTGAAGCTCATTCACAAACAGAAACAGATGGAGTTCGCCCGCGAAACATGGCACGCGATTGGGAACAAGTAAGAAATTTTAGATTAAATTCTCATGAATACGTAAGATGTCTTAATAGCTGAATATTTTTGTTTTCAATACCAGGTGATGTGTTCACACCAGAAAAAGTTTAATCTTGATGGGCCTGATGGTTTTAGTGGCTACTGGCGTGATTTGAGGAAAGAACCCTAATATTTTTCGACAAGGAATTTTGGTGGTGGATCTTTGATGGTTTGGCTTGGGTTTTGTGCAACAGGAAAGTTAAATTTAGCATTTACATCTTGCAAAATGAAAAGTTCTGAATACATTGATGTGCTAAAATTATGTTTGATTCCATTTAAAAACAAATATTGACGCAAAAATTTTGTTTTTCAACAAGACAACGCCAGCATTCACACTAGTAACGAGACTAAAGAATGGTTTGAAGCTAAAAAAATTGAGCAAATGTGGTGGCCTGCTTGCAGTCCAGATTTGAATCCTGTTGAAAACATCTGGGGAATCATTGTAAGACGTATCTATACTGACCAGAAGCAATAAAACTCTGTGGCAGAGCTAAAAGTAGCGGTATCAAAATGCTGGGAGGATATGGATCCAAAAGTGCTGGAAAACTTGGTGGAAAGTATGCCAAAACGAATTTATCAAGTAACTGAGCGCAAAGAAGGTTCAATTGAGTACTAAAAATGTGATAAAAATATTTTTTTTGATAGTTTTGTTAAAAAATGTGAACTGCGTCTATAGAAAATAGTCAGCTATCTTTTGAACTTAATTCATTTATGATTGACCTCTTTTCAAATTTGATATGTATATATATATATGTGATATGATATGTGTAAATATATATATATGTATATATATATATATATATATATATATATATATATATATATATATATATATATATATATATATATATATATATATATATATATATATATATGTATATATATATATTTAAATATATATATAAATATGTGCATATATATATATAAAGGTCTTATTTTAAAGTGTTACACGGCTCATATATATATATATATATATATATACATATATATATATATATATATACACGTACATATATACTTATATATGCATATATATATACATATATATGTATATATACATGTATATATATACATATATATAAATATATATGTATATATATACATATATTTGTATATATATTATATATATGTATATATGTATATATATATATACATATATATTTATATGTATATATATAAATATATATGTATATATATATTTATATATATACATGACATATGCATACATATATATTTATATATATATATATATGTATATATATACATGTGTATGTACATATATATGTATATATATGTATATATATATGCATATATAAGTATATATGTACATGTATATATATATATATATATATATATATATATATATATATATAAATATATATATATGCATATATATATATATATAAATGTCTTATTTTATAGTGTTACACAGCTCACAATATAAATACATGTTAAGCTATTTCATGTACGCCTAAAGTGATTTCGGTTAAAGGAATTTTTAATATTTATATTAGTTTTTTTAAGTCTCTTGCGGTAAGATAAAAGAAGTAATTTATGTTATAAAACCACTTAATCATTTAAATGATGAATTTAAAAAAATTGTTTGTCACATAAGTTTGATTGACAATTACATTTGATATAACCCTGGGCGTAAAAAAGACGTCTTTTAAACAGCTTTTGAAAATTTTGGACATCTTGTAAATGCTCAAAATAAATCTTTTTTTGGTCTTGTGCCCACTAGGAAGCGATATTTACAAATGAAATTAATTCAGATAAAATTAAAAAACAGAGAAATTTTAATTTATTTCAATTTTATTTAAAAGTATTACCAAATATTGAACTCTCAATATCTCAAACCTCCAAGGGACCAAGAAAATAGTTTGAGTAAAACAATTTGAGTTACCAAAAGTTTGGATATAAAAGGTAAAAACATACATAAATATTAAGATGTTCTAATGTCACTCTTTCTTAGTTATGAAGAAACATTTTTATCATATATAATTGAGATTGCATTGAGTTTTGTTGAAAATCTTCTCCACAAAGACTGAAGAGCAGATAGGATCATACTAAACTTGCAGTGCTTCCCGAATATCAGTAACTTTTGGGCAAACTGGATCAATCGCATTATCATTATCTTCCTTGTCATCAGCATCGAGTTCATTTGCTGCATTTTTTATTTTTTCTATTACCTGTTAATCTGTGAGTAAAGGCACTGTGCTCATTAAGTTTTGTCTGTAGAAATGATATTTTTGGCTGTTGTATCTGGAGGGTTAAAATTATCAAGTTTTTCTATCTGATTTTGAAGCTCTTTAAATAGGTCATTGTCTTCATCCTAATGGGGAGATTTCTGCTGATCTTCTAAAATTCCTGATTTTGCAAAATAATTAACAATGGTGGAGGTTTTCACTTTTTTTCCTATCAAGCAATTTCATTGCATCTAAAATCAAAAAAATAGAAAAATCTTTTCTTTTATTAGTAGCTACAACCAGTCTTTGTAATGCCAAAGATCCATTATAAAATTTCAAAGAGCTTATAATGCCCTAATCAATCGGTTGAAGTTAGACGTGGTATTCGGTGGTAAAAAAAATGAGCACAATAGATTTTACACTAGCTGTCATTACCTATAAAATACGTATATATAAAATATATATAAAATACGTATAAAATATATATATATATATATATATATATATATATATATATATATATACTTATATATTGTTGTTTTGATTATGTAATAATAATCAATTTTTTCGATTTGAGAGTGATCAATATAAAGTGAAATAATCACAAAATAGATCAATAAATACCAGTCTAAATAAAAAATAAAAAATTGATTTTATTCCCAAAAAAGTTAAATACCATAACCTTTGTACAAATTTTTTTAAATTTATGAGTCAACAAATCAATAATCAATCAACAAATGTCAATTGATTTTGTATCTATTGACACAACAAAATGTATATACACTAAACCATGCACAGTTTCCGTAAACACCACGTCAGAATATGCACAGATTTTTTCTGGTTCATATCTTACAGTTTTAAGAAATACTTATATATAATAGCTATTAGTTGTTTACTGCTTTTTATAATTATCAAAATACTATTCCTCTATATAATGAAGCTTTATTAAAGTCTGGTTATAAATGTAGTCTAACATATAATCCTATAACAATATCAACTCCAAAACGGAACAGAGCCCACAACATCATTTGGTTTAACCCTCCATTTAGTAAAAACGTTAGCACCTACGTGGGAAAATATTTTTTGAAACTTATTGACAAACATTTTCCTAATAATAATAAACTGCATAAAATCTTTACCAGGAACACAGTCAAAGTTAGCTACAGTTTTATGCCAAGTGTAAAATCTATTATAAATTCGCACAACAAATACATTTTATGCAACAATACAAACCTTAATCAACAGGACTGTAACTGCTATAATAAAAATCTCTGTCCATTGTTTAATAAATGTTTAACAAGCAACATTGTATATCAAGCAACTGTAACAACAGATAATCTTGATTCATCTTCTAATGAAAAATCCTACATTGGGATAAGTGAGACTCCTTTAAAATTAAGATACGCTAATCACGTTAAATCATTTGACATCTCTAAATACAAAAATGATACTGAACTCCCAAAACATGTATGGAAGTTAAAAGAAGCTAATTTAGTCCCTATAGTTAAGTGGAAAATTCTCAGGCGATGTAAAGCATATAATCCAACATCCAAATCTTGCAAATTATGTCTCACCGAAAAATATGAAATTCTATATTATAAAAATACTAATTTATTGAATAAAAGGAGTGAGATTGTTTCTAAGTGTAGACATAGAAACAGATTCCTTCTTTCCCAATATGACACTGGCAATTAAAAAAGATGTTTTTCCATATTATCATTATTTTTATTATTGTCATTATTATTACTATTATTTGACGTCAGAACTCATTCCATTGTTTTTTTAATTTTGTAACAGTTTTTTTATTGTATTTTTGAACGGTTTTTTCTTGATTTAAATATATTGCTGATGAGTGCCGCAAACGGCATGAAACTTTAAGTACCGTAAAAAAGTTGTTTTTTTTCATCTTACTTTTTTACTTATTTATATATATATATATATATATATATATATATATATATATATATATATATATATATATATATATAATATACCTAGCCCTAGTAATTTACGTTTTTGCGAAGAAAAAAAAACACTTAGTACATTTCTCCATTTAGCAGAGAAGTGTACTAAGTGTATTTTAAAAAATATTAATGTTTTTTTTTAAGAATATAAATTCTAAGCGTTTCATATTTTAATCCAATTGTAATGTATTCCATATTTCATCCATGTGAATTTAAATTAAGCATTTTGATTGGCTTAAAATACATAAATAATCTGTTTTAAAAGTCATTT